>NC_091304.1:8623023-8704327 GCF_038502225.1 Cherax quadricarinatus | reverse complement strand
TAAGCCCACAAAGGATCTTACGGCATCAGCAGTTTTGAGAGACTAAAAATTTAGTACTGCAGTTACTTTACTTTGGTCAGTCGTAACCCCTCCAGGAGTGACTACGTGACCAAGAAACTTGATTTCTGATCTGAAAAATTGACATTTAGACAGTTTGATCTTTAAATTGGCTTCTTCAAGCTTACCAAATACTATATCAAGTCTTTTCAAGTGTGTATCCACGTCTTCAGTCATGATGATTACATCATCTAAGTACACCTTAAGTGCATTACCTATGAGACCACTAAAGATATTAGTCATGAGCCTTGAGAATGTGATAGGGGAAGATCATAACCCAAAGGCCATACGGGGGAAGTGATAATGACCTGTAGGAGTGGAGAATGTGGTTAGCTCTTGGCTGTCCTCATGAAGAGGGACATGCCAAAACCCTTGTAACAAGTCCAGGGTCGAAAAGACTGTTATCTCCGATGTTACGTTAAAGATTACCAAGTATAGGAAGTGGGAAGCGATCTGGAATAGTTTTCGCATTTAACTTCCTAAAGTCAATCACTGGGCACCAAGTACCATCCTTCTTAGGTACTAGGATCAAGGATGCATTCCAGGGTGAACTGCTAGGTGCAATAACTCCATCATCAAGCAACTGACTGATCAATTCTTCTGCAACAGCAACTTGTGAATGAGGCATTCTGTACGCAGGTATATAAATAGGTCTAGTACCAGGTTCAACTGGATACGATGGGACAATATGTTCATTATACCCATTAATAACAACACTGTGACTAGCCGAGGATTTGAACCCATGTCGTTTTGGCCAATGGAAATAAGTCACTCTGTCTGACTTTTTTGGGTTATCCTAGGTTCTCTACACATATGCTGCTATGTATGATAATTCTATGTAACTGTATTTGTGTATACCTGAATAAACTTACTTACTTACTAACCTTTCTTAGGCCTACCCCTACCTCACCTTCCCTCCACTACAGATTTATACACTCTCAAAGTCATTCTATTTTGTTCCATCTTCTCTACATATCTACACCATCTCAACAACCCTTCCTCAGCAGGGCCGGATTAAGAAGTCTCCGGGCCCTTGGCTTAAGCCAGAATCGTAAATTTTACCTATTCGGCTTTGTCAGTATTAGGAATGAGTTTATTATTAGTCGTCTATGTAGATATTTTCAGGAGCTCCTCATTAATTAACAGCGTCCCGTAGCTCGATCGCTAGCGCACTCAGCTCACACACAGAGGTTCGGGGTTCGAATCCCCGGCACGGCTGGATAACGTTAGGACGTGTTTCCATAACACACCTGCTGTCCATGTTCATCCATCAGGAGAATGGGTACCTGGGTGTTAGTGGAGTGGTGTGGGTCGCATCCTGGGACAAAACTGACCTAATTTGCCGGAAATGCTCTGCTTAACAATCGGTTTTGATATGTTAAAAGGTTTGATATGTTTAAAACGTATACGAGGATTTTTATTTAAGAAACGCTTCGCTCGTTTGGGGTGAAACGTCCTTCTTTATACATTTGCCGGTAATAGATATCCTGAACTACCCTCCTAAGAAAATACAGCAATCATAACCAATCCTCATATATGAAAATTCAGGCCATTTTACTTGGATGTTTTCTAATTCTGACAAGATTGATGTTAATAGAATACGGCTTCGGGGGAAGCCGATCACTTAGACACTGGGTGAAGTAGATTAATGAAACACTTACGCGTTTTTACTGTAGAAACACTTCACCAACCAGTGGCTTCAGTAGTCCAGTAAAGAGAGAAACGATGGAAGATGTGAAACAGTTTGAGGCAACCAGTCTCAAAGCCTAGAAATAATATATTCAATCCATCAATCTTTACTGGCAGAAAGATGATCTCCTCAAACTCCACATCTTCCACCGTTTCTCTCTGTATTGGACTGACAAAGCCACTGGCTGGCGAAACGTTTCCAAACAAAGTGTCTCATTTATTTACGTGTCGGTTTTCCAGACCATTTATATAAAAATGCGCTACACGATTTTCTTGCTCTGCCGGGAACGTCCACCTTACATCCCGTTTATATTTAAAGGAGGGAACCCTTATTATCTGACTTCAAATTACTCGCTAGAGTTGAGCAACATTTCCTTACACAAATAACTCGCACATAAACAAACAAATTTTATTTCTTTGTGTAGTATACAAAATGTAGTTTACATGTAATAAAATATTGTTAAGAGCAAAGAAAGTTACTAGCATGCATGTGCATTTCGAGCAGAGAGGATAGAAGACAGACGATGAAGAATTAAGTAAGTTTATTCAGGTATACACAAATACAGTTATATAGAATATCATACATAGCAGCATATGTTTAGAGAACCTAAGATAACCCATAAAAGTCAGACAGAGTGACTTATTTCCATTGGGGTCCTCTAACTTATTTCCATTGGGAAGCATATGAAGACGTTTCGGTCCGACTTGGACCATAATCAATGGTCCAAGTCGGACCGAAACGTCATCATAAGCCTCTTTCTCCTATGTGCTGGTTATTTGTGTAATGTTCCAGTCATGGTATTGTGCCTCTTTGTTCTTCAAAGGTGGCCTGGTGGCTAAAGCTTACGCTTCACACAGAGGGTCCGAGTTCGATTCCCGGCGGGTGGAAACATTTCGACGCGTTTCCTTACACCTATTGTCCTGTTCACCTAGCAGCAAGTAGGTACCTGGGTATTAGTCGACTGGTGTGGGTCGCATCCTGGGGAGAAGATTGAGAACCCCAATGGAAATAAGTTAGACAGTCCTCGATGACCCACTAACTTTCTTGGGTTAAAAATCCGAACGAAATCTTATCTTATCTTAAATTACCTTCCTTACACGGGGAGACAGTGCTCAATACGGCGTCACTTGCGGTCGCCCTTTAAACCCCCAACAAGAAGAGGAATAACTATAAGAACTGAAGTTCTTACGCTGTCAGTGGCCCTGATAAACCCAACAAAGAAAGAAAGAACTGAAGTTGTTACTCCACTGTGAAATGTTGTGGGTTTATCAACACGGTGGGAGACTACTGGGACAGATGCCTTTAACCAGGCTAGACAGAACTCTCGTTACTTCAATCAAGAGGTTTATTATTCCCTTGTTACCTTTCAAGCAATGAGATAGAAGACTATAAATTTCTTAGAGATAAAAAAAATAGGTAGCTTGATGGAATTTAAGGGTAATATTGAATTTTTGGGGCTCGGTTTTGAGTTTAGTGGTAACCTGTTAAGAAAAAAATCTAAAATATGAAGTGGATTGTGCGATGGAGACAGTTATATTTTGTTCATCTCTTGATAAGCACCCCTCAAGGAAGGTTCCTTGATGTTGGTGAGGGGCTCTTGATTTAGGGAATTGGATCTGTGCTCCAGTTCCCCAAATTAAGCCTGAATGCCTTCCACATACCCCCCCAGGCGCTGTATAATCCTCCGGGTTTAGCGCTTCCCCCTTGATTGTAATAATAATAATAATCTTGATAAGCAAAAAAAAAAAAAAGTAGCCTAATCTAACCCAACCTAGATTTAAATAGAATTAAGTTTACAGAAGCTTTGCAACTAAATAAATATAAATCAGTATGTAAGTAACTCATTATAATTTTTTTTTTTCAACAAGTCGGCCGTCTCCCACCGAGGCAGGGTGACCCAAAAAAGAAAGAAAATCCCCAAAAAGAAAATACTTTCATCATCATTCAACACTTTCACCACACTCACACATTATCACTGCTTTTGCAGAGGTGCTCAGAATACAACAGTTTAGAAGCATATACGTATAAAGATACACAACATATCCCTCCAAACTGCCAATATCCCAAACCACTCCTTTAAAGTGCAGGCATTGTACTTCCCATTATAAATATATATATTATAAATATATAAATATAAATATATTAATATAAATAAATATATATAAATATATATAAATATATAAATAAATATATAAATAAATATATAAATAAATATATAAATAAATATATAAATATATATATATATATATATATATAGATATATATATATATATATATATATATATATATATATATATATATATATATATATATATATAAGTACTTTCACACTTCTCAGTGCATCATCAGGAGCTGTGCAGTGTTGCAAGGGAGCAACCAAAGCAGGGAGAGAGGTCTCAGAGCACATTGTACTCCTTTCTTTCATTATTTGAAAAGGTCCCACAGAATAATAGCAATCCATGTCTACAGTATCTAACGAGAAACTTATTTTCTCAAACCACATGACCTGTTATAAACGATTAGAAAAAGCTTAGGGCTGGCTTTTTATATCTTATAATTTCATACTAGACATCTCAGAAACCCTCCTACCCCATATGAGGAGTAGGAGGATGATGGTAGAGTTTGGTTGGCACTGACCACTAACCCAGTCTAAGGGTAACCGTGGAGAGTGACACCTATGCTACTCTGAGACCTCTCTCCCTGCTTTGGTTGCTCCCTTGCAACATTGTGTGTGTGCGCACGCACGCACGCATGCACACACACACACACACACACACACACACACACACACACACACACACACACACACACACACACACACACACACACACACACACACACACACACACATACACACACATACACACACATACACACACATACACACACATACACATACACACACATACACACACACACACACACACACACACACATACATACATACATACATACATACATACATACATACATACATACATATAAATATAAAATTCAAGAATCAATTATTTAACCACTTGCAATTTGTCCAGGTCCCCTTGGAGCTTTTTCTTGTCCTCATCTACATGTACGTATTTGTATTCCCCTCGTTAGTTTTTCATGATCAGCAAATATATACTATCTGAATAAATTCCTTCTGGAAAGTCATTTACATAAACCAGAATCAGTACTGGCCCTATTACTGATACTTGTGGAGCCCCGATAGTTACTCTTCCCCATTCTGATGTCTTTCCTTACAGTCACTTTTTGCTCCCTTCTCCTAAGATACTCTTTGATTTACTGGAGTATATTCTTTGTTATTCTTGCTTGAATCTTAAGTTTTTGGCCCAGCCTCTTGTTAGGTATAGTATTAAGTGCCTTCTTGCAGTCTTAAAAAAATGCAGTCCCTCTAATAATCTCATTCTTGTTGCACAAAATATGCTATCCCTAAACCTATTCTAGTTATTGTTTATGAAACTTCTCTCCAAGTGTTCTACTATCCTGATAAGTTTCTCCATTACCTTCCAAGGTGTACATGTCGGAACTAGTCTGTAGTTTAATGCTTCTTGTCTGTATCCTTTCTCAAATATATGGACTACATTTGCTGTCTTCCATGTCTCTGGTAACCATTGACTTATTGAGGGTCATAGACAGTGTTCCTGGACCGTCTTGCAGAATCCATAGTGACATTGTCAGGTCCCATTACCTTTGATGTATGCAAGTCTGTCAAAAATTTCTTTACCTCTTTCCCTGTTGTGTGGATGTCATCTAGTACTTGTCAGTGTGCTTATATGTATGGGATGGATTTAGGAGGGTTCACCTCTAGTGTAGATGATGAGGACCCATAATTTCAAATAAGTAAATAAAATTGCTTCAAGGAACATGTTTTTTCTGCATAAAAAGTACATACCTGATCCTATATCTTCTATGTTATTACTGTAATTATATTTTGAATTGTGCAGGAGTATTTGATACAGAATATAACCTAGGAAAGTCAGTATGAAGTTATCTTCTAGACATTTACAAGTAGCATAACAATTAACTTTCTAATAGAATGAAGGAGAGTAAGACAGTTATATAAAATAATAATAAACCTGTAACAGAAAAAGGTATAAATGAATGAGGACTAGTATATAATACAGTTTGGTATGTAAGTAGTGTGCATATTAATTGGGACAGTGATGAAATAAGACATTTATTTGGAAAATTAATGTGTATTTGAAAAATATATGGCAATGATATGACAGGAAATTGATTTAATGTGAGTTATGACTACCCTTTGCTTTTATAAGTATTGCTACAAGCTTTGGCATAGAATTGAACAATGAACACATTTTGAAAAGTTTGTTGTGGTACTAGGTCCCAATAACAGCAGCAATTAGCTTTTCCACAGTTGAACAGTCCTGTTTTGCGATCCTGTGTTTGGTTATTGCTTATAGATTCTCAACTGGGTTGAGGTCAGGAGAATTTCCAGGCCAATTTAGAATGTCAGCATTTTTCTGGAAATGTGGCATGGAGCAAGATCCTGCTGAAAAATAGCTTCTCCATCAGGAAAATCTCTATCCACAACGGGAAGCAAATGAGTTGACAGGATTTGTCACAGTTATCGTTCCATCAGCAATAACAAGCCATCCAGGGCCTTTAGCGGTAAAACTACTCTAAAACATCTTAGGATAGTATTTTGGCGCTTGTTGAATGTACCCATTCCGAAGAGGTTTGCCTTTGTTCTGTCTCACTACCGCTGATCTGTACCCATATATTTTAAAATGTGCCACATCTGAAAATATAACTTTTCTCCATTCACTTGTCATCCATCCCTTATAATCGAGTGCTCACCGCAGCCATTTTTTTCTTAGCAGCAGCCAATAATTGTTTCTTTAGCAGCTTTCTGGTAGTTCTGCCAACTTCAAAGAGCCTTCGTCGAGCAACTGAAGAATCAACATTTACGTCAGCTGAAGCTAAATCTCTCTGTAGATCTTTGTTGATTTTCTTGGGATCCTTCACACTATTTTTTATTATAACATTGTCAACATGAGGTGTTGTCTTGTGTTTTCTTCCACGTCTTCCTTGATGCAGCACTCCACAATCACCAGTGTCGTCAGCTCTTTTCAGAATCTGACCAGCAGTTGACTTTGCTAGGCTCAAATTATCGGCAGTCTGTCTGATGCTCAAATCAGCATGTTTTCTAAGAGCTATAATTCTTGCATGCTTCCTAGGTGTAACATCCATTATGAATTTCAACAGTAATCATGAATTGAAGGGGAGAATTTGGCAAAACCCACATTCACTCACACAGCATGCTTGCAGGAATAGCCTTACAGAACAATAGCTGTTGTAGCACTGATGAGAGTCGCAGGGTAACACCACAGCTGGATGATTACCAGAAGTCGATAGCAAATTCTTCTGAAAAGAAAAGAATCCAAACTACACTAATTAAACCAGGGACTAAGACATATTATGAGATAATCACAAAATTTACTCCTGTCCCAATTAATATGCACACTACTGAATATTGTTAATTGCATATAAAGTTGAAAATATAATGGATATACATATACATATGTTCACAGATTATTTACATCAGTAAATCAAGTATCCAATAAAAGAGTTGACTGTCTTGAGAGGAGAATTATAGTTATGTTACGTCAGAGCCAGAGCTGCCTGTTTCTTCAAGGACCAAAACAAACTGCATATGGTTGTTACTTCTCAAGTGAGTCTGACCAAATGACACAAGCAGAAATTAAGAAAGCTATTGAAACTATATCCGAAAAGTTTGCGGAAGCTATGGAACTGATGAATGATGCAGTAAGTGTTGGTCATGTGCTGTAGTTCATTGATGATGCTATTTAAAATTTATGCTATAGAATATTATTTTTTTTTTTTTAAAAGTGATAAATTAAAGGGGCATATAACCAAAGTACACAGATAACCTGCATATAGGAGAGAGGAGTTTACAACGACATTTTGGTCTGACTTGGACCATTTACAAAGTCACTTGAAGCATTGAAAAAATCGGAAAATATGGTAAAATGATGTTTTACTGCATATTTCGATGATTTGAAACATTTAGAACACTTTTAGAAACAAACCTGATTTTTCCGCTAAAATTCATGGATTTTCAAACAGGAGGGAGAGAAGGAGCCAGTATATATAGGCAAGCTAGCATGGATGGGACAAGAGAGGTATGAGGAGTAGTGGTAGAGGTAAGGCAGATAGTGGAAGTAACAGTGGTAGAGGTAAGGCTTGTAGTGGAAGTAGAAGTGGTAGTGTGAAGTAGGGAGAAAAGTTAGTGGGACAAAAAATAGAGAAAAGGAGGCAAAATAGAAGGTAGGAGCCAAAGGTAGCAGGGAAGGAAGTAGTAGTAGTAGTAGTAGTGGAGTCAGTCAAAGGGAAGGAAAGAGAAGCACTGCAAGAGAGCTAAGACCCCACAAAAGGTTAAAACCAAAAACATGGGGTGATCCAAGTCGGACTGAAACATCATCGTAAGCTCCTCTCTCCTCTGTGGGGTTATTTGTGTATTGTTCCAGTCAAGGTGTTGTGCCTTTTTGTTCTTCATAAACAGGGTATATAATCTCCATGGGGAAGTGGAGAAGAATCCTTCCTCCATAAGCCATGCATGTCATAAGAGGCAACTAAAATGTTGGGAGCAAGGTGCTAGTAACCCCTTCTCCTGTACAAATTACTAAATGAAAAAAAGAAGAAAAACTTTACAAAAGCATTGGTGGGAGATGGCCATTTTGTTTAAAAAGATGCAAAGTAAAAGAGCAATTATAAAAAAAGTGAAAAGATACACATGTAAATAAAGTTGGTATGCTCACATATCAGCCAATCCTCCTAAGCAACAGTTGTAATTATGACTGTCTATAAACAGATTTGTCCCATTGAATTTTTAGCCATTTCTTCTAACAGCAAATTTCATATTTAGTTTGGGTTCAATTAGTGTAATTATGTTAGATTACACTCTGGCAGTCATAATAAACTAGTTATAACATACCTGAAGGGTGGTAAATGAAACTGTAATGAATGTGAAAATTAACAAGATGAGAGGAACCCTGAAGGGTGGTAAATGAAACTGTAATGAATGTGAAAATTAACAAGATGAGAGGAACAGAAATCAGGGACCGACCAGGTTCTACTATCTTTTTATTTTCTTTGGCATTATAGTTTTTATTGACATTGCAGGTATGTTATAATAGGTTAATTTATATTATTAGACAACTGTGTAGCCTAACTAAACCTAACCATAACTAATGTAAAGAGTTATTTGATAAAAAATCCAACTGCTTATAAACAATCAGAATTCTGACTATTGGTTAGGGTGATAGGTTGTTCTTATACTGTAAATTAGGAAATCTTATGGAAAGGTGTTAGACTGTTAAAATGACCTTGCAGTCCTCAGAGTGGCATTAGGTACTCTTCCCTTTCATGAGATGACCATGAGCAAGTCTAGTGTGATCTAAAGAACAAAAAGGCACAATACCGTGACTGGAACAATACACAAATAACCCGAACATAGGAGAGAGAAGCTTAGGACCATTTCAGTCCGACTTGAATCATTTACAAAGTCATACCTTCCTTCTTTCTTCCTCTCTCTGTCCCCTTCCCTGTTCCCCTCTGCTGTATATACTGGCTCCCTCGCTGAAACGTCGTAAGAGCTTTGTAAATGGTCCAAGTCAAACCGAAATGTCATCGTAAGCTCCTCTCTTCTATGTGCATGTTATTTGTGCCTGGTGTAACCTAGGCGCAGTTGTAGAATAATTTTCTACCATTTACAATGATTAAGTGAAGATGACTAAAGCCCAAAATGTGATTATGGCAGGTGGTGTTATAAGCTTCTTCAGGGTAAAGAAAAAGAAAAGATGGTCATTACAGATTAATAATCAGCAGTGCATAGAAGGTCTTGTACATAGTTTTTTAAAGAAAATATTTTATAATTTATTTGTTTTATTGCTGTATCAAATGCAGAACTGTTAATCCTAACAATTTTCCATTTTCTTACACATTACAGAGAGCATCAGCAGGAACAGTTTACTTTTCACAAGACATGGAAGACACAAATGCTCAGGTGACAGAAACATTGGAAGATTATAGCACATTACTGGAAAAGTTAAATGAGAGCCAGAAAAGAGATGTTATTCAATCTATAGGTGAGATATTTTGAACTTCAAGTTTAGTGAAAGAAGAAGTTTAGAGATACAGTTGAGAATCCTTTATCCAAAATTCTTTGAATCAGAAGTGTTTCAGATTTCGGATTTTTTTGGATTTTGGAATATTTGTATATTTTCATCGATAAAATGGGTCAGTTTAGGGATGGAACCCAGGTCTAAACACAGTATTGTACTGCACAAAAAAAAAAAAAAAAAAAAAAAAAAAGTGATCACTGCTTACAAAAAGAAGATAAATGCAGAAACAATCTTGGCAAACATTGATGAATTTCTCTGCTGCTTTTATGATCAGCAGATGCTTTGTCATCACTAATCTTCAAATATTTAATGCTGTGCCTTTTCTTAAATTTTTGTAACCAGCTTGCTGAATATTCAAAGTTACCTTCAGTATTCAGTTCGTCCATTGAGTGGCATGTGCTCACTCCGACAGTAATGAATCCACTCCATCAGTACATGATCAAGATCTTCATTTTCCTCTCCATGCAGTATTTTTCTATTTTTTATTGACCTCTGTTCACCACTTTGAGCATAGAACTTCGCGTCGCTATTGGGCCGTGCGGACGTGCTGCGCAGTAGCTCCTGATTGAGTTGGCTTTTGCGCAGTGTTGACGTGTACTTGGCTCTGTGAAGACCTGTTTGCGCGCTCTCTAGAATTGAAGCAAGATGCCCTCCATCGAGCAACTTTACCAACAGCTTAAGGAAGAATCGAGGTTGGCGAATATGGAAATTCGGCGACTGACTGAGGAAAACAAAAAGATTCGGAGTAGTCCTCATGTTTTGAGTCCTCAGGTCAAGAAGGGAAACTGGTCAGTGGCTGGACAGCAGGGAAAGAAGTTGACGATCAAGAAGACGAATGGAAAGGTAGAAACGATGAAGAAGAAAGAGACTGCCGTGGAAACTGTTGTGGAAACATCCAATACATTCTCAGTGCTACCCGACAAATGTGAGTCGAATACTGGGAACGTCACGACGAAAGACATTAAGGAAGGTACGAATATTGTTGTTGTTGGGGATAGCCAAGTTAGGTATATGGATAGGGCGTTCTGCTTGAAGGACAGGAGTAGGAGACAGAGAGTTTGCTTTCCTGGGGCTGGGATGGAGGATATTGTTAGCCGTCTGGATGACATCATGAGAGGTAATGGGAGCAATCCTATTATCTGTCTCAGTGCTGGAGGCAACGATGTTGGCAGACGTAGGAGTGAGGACCTGATTAGCAGGTATAGGTCAGCAATAGAAATAATTAGAAGTAAGGGTGGGAAACCTGTCATATGTGGTATTTTGCCAAGGAGGGGAGTTGGAAATGAATGGTTGTCCAGGGCAATTGGTGTCAATTGCTGGCTGGGCAAATACTGTAAGGAAAATGCGGTAACATTCATTGACAACTGGGACCTCTTCTATGGCAGAAATGACATGTATGCTAGGGATGGGGTTCACTTATGTAGGTGTGGGGTGGGAGCACTGGCAGCTGCAGTGGAGGGAGCAGTTAGGACTTTAAACTAGGAATAGTTAGTGGTATGGGTTTTGGCAGGAAAACAGTGAAGTTCCAGTGTAGTAATATTACGAGTTCTAGGGGAACTAGTAATAATAAGAACGAGATAGATATTGAAAAGCCAGGGACCTTGGGTGATAAGGACAGTAATAGGTTTAGTAGAAAAATAGAAATGAGCAGGAAGGGTAAAGAGAAAGGAGAGTCTTTCAATGTTTATTATGCTAATTGCCGTAGTGCTAGGAATAAGATGGACGAGTTGAGATTAGTTGCTAGTGTAGGTAACATTGATGTATTTGCCTTAACTGAGACGTGGTTTAATTCAAAAAGTCGGGACATGCCTGCAGAATGTCATATTCAGGGTTTTAAATTGTTCCAAGAAGATAGAAGTATTGGGAGGGGGGGGGTGGGGTGGCATTGTATGTCCGAGATCGCTTGAACTGTTGCATAAAAACGGGTATTAAGTCTGAAGTAACACATACAGAGTCTGTTTGGATAGAATTTTCAGAGGGGCATGAAAAACTGATTTTAGGAGTGATATACCGTCCCCCAAACTTAGATAGGGACCAAGGGAAACTACTATGGGAGGAAATTGTTAAGGCCACAAGGCACGATAATGTAGTAATTCTAGGAGACTTTAACTTTAGTCATGTTGATTGGAATTTCTTGACTGGGAATTTAGAATCATACGACTTCTTAGAAGTATTTCAGGATTGTTTTTTGAAGCAGTTTGTGACAGAACCTACAAGGGGAAATAACCTGCTTGACTTAGTTATGGCAAACAATGAATCCCTTGTTAATAATTTAGAAATTTCAGAGGAACTGGGTGCTAGCGACCACAAATCAATTACATTTAGCATTGAATGGAAGTACGATAGTAGCAATAACTCAGTAACAGTCCCAGATTTTCGCTTAGCAGATTACGATGGGCTTAGAGAACACTTATCATCTGTTGACTGGGGTAACGAAGAGAGCTATCAATATGACAGTTTTCTGAACACTATACATGCTGCTCAAAGAGCGTTTATCCCATATAAAGAAATTAGATCAAATAGAAATGACCCAAAATGGATGAATAATAGGCTCAAATATCTACTAGGGCATAAGAAAGGAATTTATAGGCGTATCAAAAGAGGTGAGGGTCATCTTATGAATCAGTATATTGACATTAAGAGGGACATTAAAAAGGGGATAAGAAAAGCTAAAAGGGACTATGAAATTAAAGTTGCTAGGGATTCTAAAACTAACCCAAAAAGTTTTTTCCAGATCTATAGAACAAAAGTTAGAGATAAGATAGGTCCCCTTAAAATTAACTATGTAACATCACAGTCACTAGTGAGATGGTTGTGAAGCAGATAGACAGACTGAAGCAAAATAAGTCGCCGGGTCCTGATGAGGTTTTTTCAAGGGTTCTTAAGGAATGCAAAATGGAACTCTGTGAACCATTAACTAATATTTTTAATTTATCTCTTCAAACAGGTGTAGTGTCTGATATGTGGAAGATGGCTAATGTAACTCCTATTTTTAAAACAGGGGACAAGTTGTTACCGTCAAATTACCGCCCAATAAGCCTGACCTCAATTGTAGGCAAATTACTAGAGTCAGTTATAGCTGAGATTATAAGAAGCCATCTCGATAAGCATAGCTTGATTAATGATACTCAGCATGGATTCACAAGAGGCCGGTCTTGTCTAACTAATTTATTAACTTTCTTCAGTAAAGCTTTTGAGGCTGTTGACCACAATAAAGAATTTGATATTATTTACTTAGATTTTAGTAAGGCTTTTGATAGAGTTCCGCACCATAGACTGTTAAAGAAAGTGGCAGCTCATGGCATTGGGGGAAAAGTGCTCACATGGATCGAGTCATGGTTCACAGACAGGAACTAGAGTGACCACAAATGGGGTTAAATCCGAGTGGGGATCCGTAACAAGTGGCGTTCCACAGGGATCAGTCTTGAGCCCATTGTTGTTTGTAATATATTTCAATGATCTTGATAAGGGAATTACTAGTGAAATAAGCAAATTTGCTGATGACACAAAGATAGGTATTATAATTGATTCAAATGTAGATGTTATGGAACTTCAGGAGGATTTAAACAAACTCTATTCTTGGTCAGAAAAGTGGCAGATGCAGTTCAATGTAGATAAATGCAAGGTTCTGAAGCTTGGGAGTGCCCATAACCCTAGTACGTACTTATAAGTTAAATGATGTAGAACTTAGCCATACAGATTGCGAAAAGGACTTGGGGGTTATGGTGAGCAGCAACCTTAAACCAAGACAGCAATGCCTAACCGTACGTAATAAGGCAAATAGATTACTGGGATTTATATCAAGAAGTGTAAGCAACAGAAGTCCAGAGGTCATACTGCAGCTTTATACATCATTAGTAAGGCCTCACCTAGATTATGCAGCTCAGTTCTGGTCTCCGTATTACAAAATGGACATAAATTCGTTAGAAAACATTCAGCGTAGGATGACTAAATTAATACATAGCATTAGAAATCTTCCTTATGAAGAAAGATTGAGGACTCTTAAGTTACATTCACTTGTTAGACGAAGAATGAGGGGAGACCTGATCGAAGTGTATAAGTGGAAGATAGGTATTAATAAAGGGGATATTAATAAGGTCTTGAGGATGTCTCTCCAAGAGAGAACCCGCAGTAATGGATTTAAATTAGATAAGTTTAGATTTAGAAAGGACATAGGAAAGTATTGGTTTGGAAATAGGGTAGTTGATGAGTGGAACAGTCTACCTAGTTGGGTTATTGAGGCTGGGACTTAAGGTAGTTTCAAATCTAGGTTGGATAAGTACATGAGTGGGAGGGGTTGGATTTGAGTGGGACTTTCACATCAGAGCTTATTTCTTGGGTGGCATTGAAAATTGGGTTGGGCAAATGTTTTGTTAGTGGGATGAATTGTAAAGGACCTGCCTAGTATGGGCCAGCAGGCCTCCTGCAGTGTTCCTCCTTTCTTATGTTCTTTAACAGTTTGTCCTTCTGTTTCTTTAGGTGGTAGATAGTGGTTGTTCCAATGCCAAACTCCTCAGTCAGACACTTCACATGTACACCACTGTCAAGTTTCTCCAACAACTTGACTTTCTGTGATACACATAAACATAAATACTTCCTCTTTTTCTTTTCACTGTTACTCATATGCCTTTTTGACATTTTCAACAATATCATCACACCAAAGAGCACAAAATATACAGTAATCAGTGAGTAAATGCTGCTGACAACAAACTGATGCTACCTAGTACAAATATAAAGCTCTTCTGCCTTGGCTCAAAAGATGGAGAATCGAGCCTCCACTATGTTTTGCGCTGAATGATCTATTTGTGGTGCATCATGTCAACATTCCAAAACCTTTTGGATTTTGGAATTTCAGATAAAGGATTCTGTACTGTATTTGTATCTTACTAATGGAGTCCATGTTACAGAATTATGAATATTATATGTAGAGGAAAGCACTAAATCCATAAGGATCATGGAACCTCCCTTGAGGGGCCATGTTCTTGCCGGTCTTATTTCTGTAATATGACCCCTCAAAGGAGGGTCCACGATGCTGGTGAAAGGCTCTTAGTCCAAGGAATTGAACTTTTCCTCCCCTTGCATTGAACTTAACTGCACCCCATTCCTTAAGAATTATATGACCCTTATGGATTTAGTGCTTTCCTCCATATATAATACATATTAATAATTCTGTAACATGGACTCCATTAATGAGACAAAGATAAAGATTTATTTCTTTGTAAAGTTTACAATGCATAATTACAGTTTTGGTTTGCTAAGTACAAAGAAAGCCACTATCATGCCAAGGCATTTCGGGCAGACTAATCCTAATACTACATAGAAACTACTTAAAACTAGACAGATAATAGTACATAGTAACTACTTAAAACTAGACAAGATAATAGTGGTTAACCGTATTACAACTTTATTTAATCTTAATACTAATGTGAGGTAGTCAGGGTGGTGGTTTTTAAGAATAATAATCCTGAAGCTGCACATAAAAACAATATTACAAATAATAGTTCAGGCAGTAATATTTCATGGACTGGCAGAAGTTTAAAAGTCTAGAGGTCACATAATAAAATGAGATACAAATACAGTACAGAATCCTTTATCCGAAATTTCAAAATTTGAAAACCTTCAGTATCTGAAAAACTTTCAAATTCAAAAGATTTTCAAATGTTGATGATGTGCCACAAATGTATTATTCAGGGCAAAACATAGTGGAGGCTTGATCCTCCATCTGTTGAGCCAAGACCTAAGAGCTTTATATTTGTACTAGTGTCAGTTTGTTGTCAGGAGCATTTACTCACTGATTACTGCATGTTTTGTGCTCTGTGGTGTGTAGATATTATTGAAAAGCCTTATAGGAGAAACATTAAACATGTAAAGGTCATACAGTACCTGGGGAATAGAAGGCGGTTTGAGTATGATCTTAGGATGGAAAAGTCATGTCCATTTCCTTAGATCGAGAGCCCCTTGCCAACATCTATAGGTTTAGCGTATAATGTTATTAATAGCACTAGCATCCAGGAACTTCCCAAGAGGGGTCTGTTATGGCTTACTGCTTACTGTCTTTCTAGCATTCAAGATAATTACTGTAATTGTTATACATGCTTCAGGGGTTGATTTTATTAAATGTTTTTTTCTGTTACTCTTTTTTGTGACAAGTTCTACAAAAATTTTTAGGCAGTCTTTGGCAAGCTTTAATTTTCTTAGCCACCAATTAAAAACTTATTTTTTGAGTCCTTTCACTCATCTTAAATGACTTCTTTGAAATATGGTAAACAAAAACATTTTAACACAGTTTCTATAATGTGATAAACATACAAAATGTATAAAAAAGGCTGTGAGAAAACAAATGAGTGATTTTATTGAAAATTACAAATAGAAGTCACATCAAATTACTGTACTGGTCAAGTGGTACTTTTACTTATTTCACTAGGAAGCACTAAACCTTTAGGGATCATACAGCACCTTTGGTAATACAGCTAGTATATACCTTTTCACAAATATTATGGATGGCTGGAATAGGCTTCATGAGGTAATATATATTAAACCACTGCAATCTCTTAAAATGTATATGGCAAATTAAGTAATGAAGACTGGAAAAAATGCGCACTCATGCATTCAAAATGAAGCATTTTGTAAGTTTTTAAAGCTCTAAAAAATTTTTGAGAAAATAATGTACTGTTACATGATACTGTATTATCAGATCATTTCTTATTGCCATATATGGTTACAACTTTTATTTATTTGTTTTTGCTTTAGGCCTCAAGATGGACGAGCTGAAAGCCCAGATGTCCCTGTTGAAAGATCTAGTAAGAAGTGAAAAACCATTTATGTAAAGTACGATGCATAAGTTTCAGTGATAAAATATGTGCAGTCAGTATTAAAGATTTATAAGAGTATAATATAATAATAAAGGTTTTATACTGTTGGTTTCTGAAAGGAACTAAATATCCATTCAACATTATCACAGTTTTTTGCAATTGTAGCAGTCTTGGTACCAAAGTGCTATAATAATTTAATGTTTTCATGAGGTGCATGTGGTAACTTAAATTTTGCAACAGAAACAGTCAGTACTGTACAATATTCTGTATTTATATTCCTAAAATATTTCTCCAGACTGCAATTTAATTGTGTGTACCTGTGAATCAGCAGCTCTTAGAAATAAAGGAATGTTAATGGTTTGCACTGCACAAAAGTATAAATCAGTTAATCTCTGAATTTCTTTTAATTATCCCTTTGGGATGCAATACAACTAATTTGCTTTACTTTCCCTCCCAAGCATTTCTTGAGCTTACAGTACTTTCATGTTAGTGACATAAATATAACCATGTACTTATGTACTATATACTGTACATTGCTTCTCACCATTTAACCCCTTGAGAGTCAGTGCCGTAGAACTATGTCATGAGTTCAGCTCACTCAGATAAGCTGTGAGGGGTAAATTTTGGCATAGATATGAGAGAATGGGTCTATGTAGTGAGTTCACTATATAAAAAAAAAGTCTTGCCTCATGCAGGTGCATGATGGGAAAAAAATTGACTGGGTTTTTGGCTTAAAATAGTAAATTTGCAGTGTATTTTCAGAGAGTTCTTATGGTTTTATTCTCTATTTCTTGGTATTATTTGATAGAATGGAAAGTATTTTGCTGAAATAGAGATGATTTTGATTGGTTTCAGGATTGGATGTAGCTTGATTATTATTATAATCCAAAGTGAAGCAGTAAACCTACAAGGGTCATACAGCACAGGAAAGTAGCTTGAAATTGAGCTCAAAGTAGCAGAAATATTTTATTTTTGCCAATATTTCAGAGTAACCAGATCATGTCACTTGTCCAATACACATCCAACTAGTTGGTCTAATATGCATTCACAAATGCACTGACATTATTTATACAATTAGTATTACAAAAATGCATAACAGTAAATAAAAACTCAAAATGGAAAACAAGTGTGATATAAGAGAGGGCTGGGAATGCAAGTAATGAACAGAGGAAATGTTATTTTAGTGCCAGGAATGCCTGCATTCCTGGACCCTATTTTGAAATTTGTGTGAAATTGGCCAAATTACCAATTTCTGATCACTTTGTTGGGTAGTTGAAATAGCTGATTGGGCAATTTCTTTTGCTTATTCAATTAAATGAAAAACATACTAGTGAAATAGTCAAGAATTAGGTCTATTGAAACAATGTAATTGGCCTAAAATAGGACTTAAAGTGGGCAAAATTGCCAATGCATAAATATCGCTGACACTGCAAAATTCATGAAAGTGTAATTTTGTCAGTTTTCCATCAAATTTTGTGCTTTTTGTTTTATTACCATCAGGAAAAAAAAATGAAAATTCTTGGACCCTGTGGACACTTTTCAGATATGATCTGGATCCTCAAGGGGTTAAATTGAGCATGCACGTGTGCGTACATGCACACAGTAGAACCCCCGTATCCACGGATTCAGTATCCGTGGTTTCAGTTATACACTATGGCCCAAAAATAACCCTTAATTTTGCTTAATAATGGCACCAAAATGCAAATGTTGTGATGCTGGCAGTTCTTCAGAGCCTAAGAGAATCCATGAAATGCTTCCCATCAGTGAAAAAGTGGTAATTCTAAACTTATTTCGCATAATTAATCAATTATGCAAATGAGAGAGTGGGTGAGATGTTATCAACAAATTTTGTTGAAAATAAGAAAAAGTTTTGGAGTGAGATTAACAAGTTAAGGAAGCCTAGAGAACAAATGGATTTGTCAGTTAAAAATAGGAGAGGAGAGTTATTAAATGGAGAGTTAGATGTATTGGGAAGATGGAGGGAATATTTTGAGGAATTGTTAAATGTTGATGAAGATAAGGAAGCTCTGATTTCGTGTATAGGGCAAGGAGGAATAACATCTTGTAGGAGTGAGGAAGAGCCAGTTGTGAGTGTGGGGGAAGTTCGTGAGGCAGTAGGTAAAATGAAAGGGGGTAAGGCAGCCGGGATTGATGGGATAAAGATAGAAATGTTAAAAGCAGGTGGGGATATAGTTTTGGAGTGGTTGGTGCAATTATTTAATAAATGTATGGAAGAGGGTAAGGTACCTAGGGATTGGCAGAGAGCATGCATAGTTCCTTTGTATAAAGGCAAAGGGGACAAAAGAGAGTGCAAAAATTATAGGGGGATAAGTCTGTTGAGTATACCTGGTAAAGTGTATGGTAGAGTTATTATTGAAAGAATTAAGAGTAAGATGGAGAATAGGATAGCAGATGAACAAGGAGGCTTTAGGAAAGGTAGGGGGTGTGTGGCCCAGGTGTTTACAGTGAAACATAAGTGAACAGTATTTAGATAAGGCTAAAGAGGTCTTTGTGGCATTTATGGATTTGGAAAAGGCGTATGACAGGGTGGATAGGGAGGCAATGTGGCAGATGTTGCAGGTGTATGGTGTAGGAGGTAGGTTACTGAAAGCAGTGAAGAGTTTTTACGATTATAGTGAGGCTCAAGTTAGAGTATATAGGAAAGAGGGAAATTATTTCCCAGTAAAAGTAGGCCTTAGACAAGGATGTGTGATGTCACTGTGGTTGTTTAATATATTTATAGATGGGGTTGTAAGAGAAGTAAATGCGAGGGTCTTGGCAAGAGGCGTGGAGTTAAAAGATAAAGAATCACACATAAAGTGGGAGTTGTCAGAGTTGCTCTTTGCTGATGACACTGTGCTCTTGGGAGATTCTGAAGAGAAGTTGCAGAGATTGGTGGATGAATTTGGTAGGGTGTGCAAAAGAAGAAAATTAAAAGTGAATACAGGAAAGAGTAAGGTTATGAGGATAACGAAAAGATTAGGTGATGAAAGATTGGATATCAGATTGGAGGGAGAGAGTATGGATGAGGTGAATGTATTCAGATATTTGGGAGTGGACGTGTCAGCGGATGGGCCTACGGAAGATGAGGTGAATCATAGAATTGATGAGGGGAAAAAGGTGAGTGGTGCACTTAGGAGTCTGTGGAGACAAAGAACTTTGTCCTTGGAGGCAAAGAGGGGAATGTATGAGAGTATAGTTTTACCAACGCTCTTATATGGGTGTGAAGCATGGGTGATGAATGTTGCAGCGAGGAGAAGGCTGGAGGCAGTGGAGATGTCATGTCTGAGGGCAATGTGTGGTGTGAATATAATGCAGAGAATTCATAGTTTGGAAGGAGGTGCGGGATTACCAAAACTGTTGTCCAGAGGGCTGAAGAAGGGTTGTTGAGGTGGTTCAGACATGTAGAGAGAATGGAGCGAAACAGAGTGACTTCAAGAGTGTATCAGTCTGTAGTGGAAGGAAGGCGGGGTAGGGGTCGGCCTAGGAACGGTTGGAGGGAGGGGGTAAATGTTTTGTGTGCGAGGGGCTTGGACTTCCAGCAGGCATGCGTGAGCGTGTTTGATAGGAGTGAATGGAGACAAATGGTTTTTAATACTTGACGTGCTGTTGGAGTGTGAGCAAAGTAACATTTATGAAGGGGTTCAGGGAAACCGGCAGGCCGGACTTGAGTCCTGGAGATGGGAAGTACAGTGCCTGCACTCTGAAGGAGGGGTGTTAATGTTGCAGTTTAAAAACTGTAGTGTAAAGCACCCTTCTGGCAAGACAGTGATGGAGTGAATGATGGTGAATGTTTTTCTTTTTCGGGCCACCCTGCCTTGGTGGGAATCGGCCAGTGTGATAATAAAAAAAAAAATAATCAATTAAACTTTATCATAGGTACATATATATGTAAATGAAAAATGACTTACATACAGCCTCTCCTCACTTAGCGACGTACTTGTTTACCAAAGACTCAGACTTACAATGAGCTCTCTGACCAGTATGCATACCAAAAAATTTATATTAAGAGCTGATTTCTTCTATTCTGTTTATTTTAATATACAGTACACTAGTGTATAAACATTTAAAAATATACCAGAAATGTTATAAATGGTGCAAAGGTGACATTAAAACAACATCAGAGGTGGTTGACACAACCCCACTACCAATATAGTAAGCTCCTCACTTAGCGACGAATTCTTTTACCGACGCCGTCTTAGAAGCGGAACTCCGTCATTAAGTGAGGAGAGGCTGTATAGGGTTCACTACTATCCATGGCTTCGGGTATCTATGGTAGGTCTTGGAATGTATCTCATGCAGATATGGGGGGATTACTGTTGATATATGTGGGAAAAGGCAACATGTTAAAAAAAAAAAAACTATATACATATATATATTCTTCTTTCAACAAACCAGCCATATCCCACCAATGCAGGGTGGCCCAAAAAAAAAAAAAAAGCTTCTCTTTTTAACTTTAGTAATGTACAGTGGACCCTCAACCAGCGATATTAATCCGTTCCTGAGAGCTCATCGTTAGTCAAAATAATCGTTAGTCAAGTTAATTTTCCCCATAAGAAATAATGGAAATCAAATTAATCCGTGCAAGACACCCAAAAGTATTGAAAAAAAAAAATTTTTACCACATGAAATATTAATTTTAATACACACAAACTGAAGATTACATGCACAGTTACATGACACTTACCTTTATTGAAGATCTGGTGATGATTGATGGGATGGGAGGAGGGGAGAGCATTATCTTCTTACTGTTTAGAAGGGGAATCCCCTTCCATTAGCACTTGAGGCAGCAAGTCTTTTTCTGGGGTTACTTCCCTTGTTCTTTTAATGCCACTAGGACCAGCTTGAGAGTAACTGGACTTCTGTCGCACAACATATCTGTCCATAGAGGCCTGTACCTCTCGTTCCTTTATGACTTTCCTAAAGTGGTTCACAACATTGTCAGTGTACAGGTTGCCAACACGGCTTGCAGTAGGTGTGTCAGGGTGATTATCATCCATAAAGCTTTGCACTTTAAGCCACATTGCACAGATTTCCTTAATCTTAGAAGTAGGCAACTTCTTCAATTTCTCTCTCCCCTCCTCCGAAGCAGTTTCCTCAGGTCTGCCCTCTTGCTGTTCAAGATGATCTAGCAGCTCATCAGTGGTTAGTTCTTCACTGTCCTCCACCACCAACTCTTCCACATCCTCCCCACTAACCTCCAACCCCAAGGACTTCCCCAATGCCACAATGGATTCCTCAACTGGCATAGGATTCTCAGGGTTAGCCTCAAACCCTTCCAAATCCCTTTTGTCTACACATTCTGGCCACAGTTTTTTCCAAGCAGAGTTCAATGTCCTCTTAGTCACTTCCTCCCAAGCCTTACCTATAATGTTTACACAATTGAGGATGGTAAAATGATCTTTCCAAAACTCTCTTAGAGTCAGTTGAGTTTCTGAGGTCACTACAAAGCACCTTTCAAACATAGCTTTTGTGTACAGTTTCTTAAAGTTGGAAATAACCTGCTGGTCCATGGGCTGCAGGAGAGGAGTGGTATTAGGAGGCAAAAACTTCACCTTAATGAAGCTCATGTCCCTAGAAAGTCGCTCTGCCACATCTGTAGGATGACCAGGGGCATTGTCTAATACCAGGAGGCACTTAAGGTCTAATTTCTTTTCAATTAGGTAATTTTTCACATCGGGGGCAAATGCATGGTGTAACCAGTCATAGAAAAAGTCCCTAGTGACCCATGCCTTACTGTTTGCCCTCCACAGCACACACAAATTAGCCTTGAGGGCATTGTTTTTCCTGAACACTCTGGGAGTTTCAGAGTGATACACCAATAAAGGCTTCACTTTGCAATCACCACTAGCATTGGCACACATCAACAAAGTAAGCCTGTCTTTCATAGGCTTATGTCCTGGAAGTGCCTTTTCCTCCTGAGTAATGTACGTCCTGCTTGGCATTTTCTTCCAAAACACGCCTGTTTCGTCACAATTAAACACTTGTTCAGGTTTCAGTCCTTCACTGTCTATGTACTCCTTGAAGTCCTGCACATATTTTTCAGCCGCTTTGTGGTCCGAACTGGCAGCCTCACCATGCCTTATCACACTATGAATGCCACTACGCTTCTTAAATCTCTCAAACCAACCTTTGCTGGCCTTAAATTCACTCACATCACTAGTTGCTGGCATTTTTTTAATTAAATCGTCATGCAACTTCCTAGCCTTTTCACATATGATCGCTTGAGAGATGCTGTCTCCTGCTATCTGTTTCTCGTTTATCCACACCAATAAAAGTCTCTCAACATCTTCTATCACTTGCGATCTCAGTTTCGAAAACATAGTTGCACCTTTGGCAAGAACAGCTTCCTTGATTGCCGTTTTCTTGCCCACAATAGTAGCGATGGTTGATTGGGGTTTATTATACAACCTGACCAGCTCAGAGATACGCACTTCACTTTCATATTTATCAATGATCTCTTTCTTCATCTCCATAGTAATTCTCACCCTTTTTGCTGTAGGGTTGGCACTAGAAGCTTTCTTGGGGCCCATGGTGACTTATTTTGCAGGTGCAATCACTAAAAAGGCTGTGATAATATGAAATGTTCCAGTGGTATGTTTGGAAGCGACCGCGGTGGCTGGCTGGCTTGTAAACACTGGCACCAAAGGGACAAGTGAGGCGCGCTCAGGCCAAAGTGGACGCGTATGGTACGGAACGAAAAGCGCTGGTCGGGTTTTTAAGCGCTAGTCGAGGCAAAATTTTTGCGTTTAAATGAATCGCTAGTCAGATGTATCGTTCATCGATGCCATCGCTGGTTGAGGGTCCACTGTATACAGGAAAAGGGGTTACTAGCCCTTTGCATTTTGGTCACCTCCTACGACACGCATGGCTTACAGAGGAAGAATTCTGTTCCACTTCCCCATGGACAATAAATAAATGAGGAAGTGGAACAGAATTCTTCCTCTGTAAGCCATGCGTGTCGTAAGAAGTGACTAAAATGCCGGGAGCAAGGGGCTAGTAACCCCTTCTCCTGTATACATTACTAAAGTTAAAAAGAGAAACTTTTTTTTTGGGGGCCACCCTGCTTCAGTGGGATATGGCCGATTTGTTGAAAGACGAAAGAAGATATATATACACATGTATATATATATATTTTTTTTAACATGTCGGCTGTCTCCCACCGAGGCAGGGTGACCGAAAAAGAAAGAAAATCCCAAAAAAGAAAAATACTTTCATCATTCAACACTTTCACCTCACTCATACATAATCACTGTTTTTGCAGGGGTGCCCAGAACACAACAGTTTAGAAGCATATACGTATAAAGATACACAACATATCCCTCCCAACTGCCAATATCCCAAACCCCTCCTTTAAAGTGCAGGCATTGTACTTCCCAGTACTCAAGTCTGGCTATATAAAAATAACCAGTTTCCCTGAATCCCTTCACTAAATATTACCCTGCTCACACTCCAACAGCTCATCAGGTCCCAAATACCATTTGTCTCCATTCACTCCTATTTAACACGCTCACGCATGCTTGCTGGAAGTCCAAGCCCCTCGCCCACAAAACCTCCTTTACCCCCTCCCTCCAACCTTTTCAAGAATGACCCCTACCCCGCCTTCCTTCCCCTCTAGATTTGTACGCTCTCCATATCATTCTACTTTGATCCATTCTCTCTAAATGACCAAACCACCTCAACAACCCCTCTTCTGCCCTCTGACTAATACTTTTATTAACTCCACACCTCCTGATTTCCACACTCCGAATTCTCTGCATAATATTTACACCACATATTGCCCTTAGACAGGACATCTCCACCGCCTCCTCGCTGCAGTATTTACAACCCAAGCTTCACACCCATATAAGAGGGTTGGTACTACTATACTTTCATACATTCCCTTCTTTGCCTCCATAGATAACATTTTTTTGTCTCCACATATACCTCAATGCACCACTCACCTTTTTTTCCTTCATCAATTCTTTGGTTAACCTCATCCTTCATAAACCCATCCGCTGACACGTCAACTCCCAAATATCTGAAAACATTCACTTCTTCCATACTCCTTCTCTCCAATGTGATATCCATTTTTTCTTTATCTAAACCATTTGATACCCTCATCACCTTACTCTTATCTATATTCACTTTCAACTTTCTACCTTTACACACCCTCCTGAACTTGTCCATTAACCTTGGCAACTTTTCTTTAGAATCTTCCATAAGCACAGTATCATCAGCAAAAAGTAACTATGCCAACTCCCATTATGTATTTGATTCCCCATAATTTAATCCCACCCCTCTCTCCAGCACCCTAGCATATACTTCTTTTACAACCCCATCTATAAATATATTAAACAACCAGGGTGACAGCACATCCCTGTCTAAGACCTACTTTTACCAGAAGGTATTCTCCCTCTCTCCTACACACTCTTTACAGCATTTAGTAACTTACTACCTATTATATATACTTGCAACATCTGCCACATTGCTTCCTATCCGCTCTATCATATGCCTTTTCTAAATCCATAAATGCATATAGGTACAGATTTATACTTTATTGTGCACTCCATAGTACAAGATAAAGTTAGAAGTGCAGTAGCACTTGGAAGAGGAAAAACGAGGAAAATGGAAGAAGTACAAAAGAAGTTCACAGTAAAGGGGTTAGCTGGTGTATTCATCTGTGTGTTTACATTCTGTGTGTATTGTGGCAGCTTCCTTTCACTGTCGGGACCCCTGATTCTAAACTCTTGTTCTGTGTCGAAAAATATTCAAAAAAAAAAAAAATGATATTTTTCTTATGAAATGATAGAAAATCTTTTCCCGATGATAATGACACCAAAAAAAATAAAATTACTTAGAAAACTTACAGAATTACACTCTCACGAAGTTAGCGCTCTCAGCGATATTTACGCATCACTGATTTTGCCCACTTTGAGCCCTATTTTCAGTCAATTATATTGTCCCAGTTGACCAAACTCATAGCTATTTCACTAGAACTCCATTTGTTCTATCGATTGAGTACAGTAAACTGCCCATTTACTGATTTCAACTACCCAATAAAGTGATCAGAAATTGGTAATTTGGCCAATTACATACACAATTCAAGTAAGGCCAATTTCAAAAAGAGGGGCTAGAATAAACAATGCAGACATTCCTAGCACTAAAATAACATTTTCTCTGTTCATTAGTCACAGCTCCAGGTCCCTCTTATATTACGCATGCTTTCCATTTTGAATTTTTATTCACACAAAAAATAGAAGATTTAATGTTATGCAGACTACTGCATTATTGTAAAAATGGTATAAATATCAGAGCATTTGCGAAAGCATATTAGACCCACCAGTTAATGTGTACTGGATGCATGATGTGATTTGTTTACTCTTGAACATCGGCAAAAATCGAATACGGATTTCCGGTACTTTGAGCTCAATTTCAAGATACAGTGGAACCCCGCATAACGATCACCTCCGAATGCGACCAATTATGTAAGTGTATTTATGTAAGTGCATTTGTGCGTGTATGTTTGGGGGTCTGAAATGGACTAATCTACTTCACAATATTCCTTATGGGAACAAATTCGGTCAGTACTGGCACCTGAACATACTTCTGGAGTGAAAAAATATCGTTAACCGGGGGTCCACTGTACTTTATTCTGTAAACCATTCAAAATCATCTCTATTTCTGTAATATATCTTCCATTCTATCAAATGAGACCAAAAAACAGAGACTACAACCATAAAAACCATATGAAAATACACTTCAAAGTTACTGTTTTAACCCTTTTCACTGTCAGTCTCATAATATTACGGCTGGCAAGCCAGTATCAATCCCGTAATATTACGCCAGAATTCTAGTGGCTTCCAATCTTGCGGGAGAAAGCTGGTAGGCCTACATATGAGAGAATATTTCTGAGTGGTCAGTGTGCGCAGTATAAAAAAAATCCTGTAGCATGCAGTGCAGGAGAAAAAAATAACTCCGACCGTGTTTTGGTTTAAAACACTGACTTTGCAGTGTATTATCATGTGGTATTTAGGGTTGTATTCTCATTTTCTTGGTCTCATTTGATAGAATGGAAGATATATTACAGAAATAGAGATGATTTTGAATGGTTTATGGACTCAAAGTATCTTGAAATTGAACTCAAAGTACTAGAAATGTTCGATTTTACCGATGTTCAAGAGTAAACAAATCACATCATGCATCCAGTACATGTTAACTGGTGGGTCTAATATGCTTTCACAAATGCGCTGATATTATTTATACCACTTTTACAATATACAGTAGTCTGCATAACAGTAAATCTTCTATTTTTTGTGTGAATAAAAATTCAAAATGTCAAGCAAGCATAATATTAGAGGGGCCTGGAGACGTGAATAATGAACAGAGAAAATATTATTTTAGTGCTAGGAATGTTTGTATTGTTAATTCTGGACCCTATTTTGAAATTGGCCTTACTTGAATTGTGTATGAAGCCAAATTACCAATTTCTGATCACTTTATTGGGTAGTTGAAATTGGTAAATGGGTGGTTTCTTGTACTTAATCGATAGAAATGAAGTTCTAGTGAAATAGCTATGAGTTTGGTCAACTGGAACAGTGGAATTGGTTGAAAATAGGGTTCAAAGTGGGCGAAATTGCTGATGCGTAAATATTGCCGAGACCTCTAACTTCGTGAGTGTAATTCCGTAAGTTTTCCATCAAATTTCCTACTTTTGGTGTCATTACCATCAAGAAAAGATTCTCTATAATTTCATAATTTTTTTTTTTTTGACAATGAGAGGAAGTGTGAGAGCAGTATTCTTGACAGTGAAAGGGTTAAACCAAAAACACGGTTGCATTTTTTCCTCATTATGCACCGAGTGCTCCAGGATTTTTTTTATATGGTGCACACCTACTGCTTCGACCCATTCTCTTATATCTAGGCTCAAATTTACTTCTCAGAGCTTATCTGAGCAAGCCAAGTTCATCATGTAGTACTATGGTATGGCCAGTGAGCTCAAAGGCGTAGTGCTACAGCACAGTCAGCAAAAGGATTAAGGCAAATGCCAGTTAAGTTTTCTTTATGAGCTGTAATGGCAAATTGATGTTACAACTCATAAAATGTAATTTATCGAATTATTTTCTATAATTGCAATTATGAAGGAAAATATTTTAAACATCAGTTTTTTCTTTAATTTCTTTATTTGTGTATTAAAGCTTTGTTGTGATTATTTACATTTTTGCAGCAAGGAAAAAAAAATTATGGCAACAGCCACATATGTCCTCATTCTTCCCTGTGGCACCACTGCATCATCTTGTCATCATGGTTATGTGCCATAGTATTTCATCCATCATCAGGAATAGTATTTTGTACTATCATTACTGTATAGTACAAAAAAAAAAGTGTGACCCATATGGACCTCTTTTGAACTGTTTAGCCATCCTGACAGGAGGCCTGATGAGTGATGACACCAAACCAAGTTAATGTTTATCGTTTATTAAAATACGTTTTTTGTTACACTGTATATAAATACACACAAAAACATGGACAACTTTAAAAAGTCGGCTTATTGCTAATTTCTTAACCCTTAATCCCATTCATTCAGTTATTTATGGCAGGAAACAGTTGGTCCCTTGTACTATAGTTTGTAATTGCAAACAAGTTGGTAAAAAGACATACTAGCAGCAACTGGTAACTTTATCGAGATGACAGAGCCTGACGTGAAAGCGAAATATCAGGTGAGACTAAAGCCTGCTATGCAGACAAAATGTCATCTTTTATAAAGCTTTCAACTGCTACTTAAAGATTTATCAACTACTACTGCTGCTTGCTAATATGCAATAAATACTGGCTAACACTTCACATAAAACTGATGCTTTTAATCAAAACTGCTATGCACTAAAATTTAATTATCTTTTGTACACAACTTAATTCACTGTGGTTGATAATTTAAAATTTTACCATTGTATATTTCATTTCCAATACTATCTTGCTAAATAAAAATATACTCTATAGCATTATTTCCTGCTTACAGCAGAGACAATGAAAATCACAAACAAATAATTTACTGTACTATAATTTATAGGAAGAGACTAATTTCCACTGCTATGGACTTAGAAATGTTGATATGAAGACACTGCTATCGATGTTGAGCGTTGCATGCCACCACTTGTCAGGAAAATAGACGATCTGCAAATATAAAAGCAAATATATCAATACACTTATAACTTGGCCTTATTTATATATTTCTCTAAGTCAACTTTTTTTTTTCTTTTTTTAACACACCACCTGTCTCCCACCAAGGTACAGTGAGCTGAAAAAGAAGCAACACTTTCACCATCATATTACTATGTGTGTTATATTATTTCAACAGTACCAGCAGCAAATGTGAAACTACCATACACATTTTGTCTTTAGTTAATTTTTGTTTAAACTGATAAGTAAAATCAGTTTCACAATATTACCAAATATTTTCATGTACTCTCTTTGTGGTGCCTTCTACTACTCAAACAGCATACCTCTCCAGGTTGAAGTGTACACTCATAAAGATTTGGATTATCTTTCACATCTGGGTAAACTTCCATTAACCACTGCAAAGTTGTGCAGTTTGGGTGAAATTTAGGTTCTACATCAGGTGGATACATAAACCACCGCTTTCGCCCCCATCTGAAAATAGTAGTATATATTAAATGTACAGTGTTTATCATTATGGTATGCCAGCCCTCTCTAAAACCAGGATCACCAAATAGATAGTCCTTTACACTTCAGGACAGTCTTCAACTATCTAATAAGTTATTAACACATGTTCTTCAGGGTTTCATGGGATAAATTTCTCCATGACTTGCAGATGGCTTCTTCCAGCCTTGGGAGTGGGAAGATATCCTTACCTTAGCATCTCTTTATCATAACCCAGAGCTCTCAATGGGGTTAAAATCAGGGGAATTTCCTGATCAGTCATCGAAAAAGGATACCTCACAGTTACAAAGCCACTGAAACCTTGTGGTGAGGCAAGGAGCACTATCTTGTGTATAAAATAATTGCACCACACTGTGTGAAAGATTCAGGCAAATAATAGTCGAAAAAATACCACTCGGTAAAACATTATTTACTTACTGTCCTGCTTTCAGAGAGTGAAGAGCCCCCCACACATACACATACATGTACAGTAATTGGTATGATTATTTTATGTAATTCAACTATAGGTTTACATATTCTGAACTGAAATTCATGACTCAATACTCACATGGTTTCAGCAAAACCTGGGCCATGGAAGTGGAAAGGAACACCAGTACCAGGTCCTCGAAATTTAGAAAAATGAGAGAAGATTTTATTAAAAAATAAAAAACATAAAAGGTAACTAAACCCTAATAATTGTAAATTATGTTTTTATAACTTCTCACATACAGGTACATATAATGGTACTGAAAAGTGAGGTAACCAGAATGATAAGACAAAAAACTAACCTGCTAGTCCAAAGCTATAAGCAGGCAAGTGATGAGGCAGACTATAAGGTGGGGGTTCGTATAACTCGAGAAGGTTTTGCCATTCTTCATGACTGTTGTCCCCAAAGAGGTAAAATGTTTCTGAAATTATTATTATTACAGTATACAGCTGTATAGCCCTTGTGGCTTAGCGCTTCTTTTTTGATTATAATAATAATAATAATAATTACAGTATACAGTATTCACATTTTTTTTTTCACCAAACCGGCCATATCCCACTGAGGCAGGGTGACCTAAAAAGAAAAACGAAAGTCTTTCGTTTTAAATTTAGCAATTTATACAGGAAAAGGGGTTACTAGCCCCTTGCTCCCGGCATTTTAGTCGTCTCTTACGACACGCATGGCTTACAAAGGAAGAATTCTGTTCCACTTCCCCAAGGAGATTAGAAAAAATAAACAAGAACTATTAAGAAAATAGAAGAAAACCCAGACAGGTATATATATACTGTATATATCTGTTGGAGTGTGAGCAGGGTAATATTTAGTGAAGGGATTCAGGGAAACCGGTTATTTTCTTATAGTCGGACTTGAGTCCTGGAAATGGGAAGTACAATGCCTGCACTTTAAAGGAGGGGTTTGGGATATTGGCAGTTTGGAGGGATATGTTGTGTATCTTTATATGTGTATGCTTCTAGACTGTTGTATTCTGAGCACCTCTGCAAAAACAGTGATAATGTGCGAGTGTGGTGAAAGTGTTGAATGATGATGAAAGTATTTTCTTTTTGGGGATTTTCTTTCTTTTTTTTGGGTCACCCTGCCTCGGTGGGAGACGGCCGACTTGTTGAAATAAATATATATATATATATATATATATATATATATATATATATATATATATATATATATATATATATATATATATATATATATATATATATATATATTATATATATATATATATATATATATATATATATATAAATATATATATATACATGTATAGTCCCTTTATATAAATGGAAAGGGGACAAAAGAGACTGTAAAAATTATAGAGGAATAAGCTTACTGAGTATACCAGGAAAAGTGTACGGTAGGGTTATAATTGAAAGAATTAGAGGTAAGACAGAATGTAGGATTGCGGATGAGCAAGGAGGTTTCAGAGTGGGTAGGGGATGTGTAGATCAGGTGTTTACATTGAAGCATATATGTGAACAGTATTTAGATAAAGATAGGGAAGTTTTTATTGCATTTATGGATTTAGAAAAGGCATATGATAGAGTGGATAGAGGAGCAATGTGGCAGATGTTGCAAGTATATGGAATAGGTGGTAAGTTATTAAATGCTGTAAAGAGTTTTTATGAGGATAGTGAGGTTCAGGTTAGGGTGTGTAGAAGAGAGGGAGACTACTTCCCGGTAAAAGTAGGTCTTAGACAGGGATGTGTAATGTCACCATGGTTGTTTAATATATTTATAGATGGGGTTGTAAAGGAAGTAAATGCTAGGGTGTTCGGGAGAGGGATGGGATTAAATTTTGGGGAATCAAATTCAAAATGGGAATTGACAGTTACTTTTTGCTGATGATACTGTGCTTATGGGAGATTCTAAAGAAAAATTGCAAAGGTTAGTGGATGAGTTTGGGAATGTGTGTAAAGGTAGAAAGTTGAAAGTGAACATAGAAAAGAGTAAGGTGATGAGGGTGTCAAATGATTTAGATAAAGAAAAATTGGATATCAAATTGGGGAGGAGGAGTATGGAAGAAGTGAATGTTTTCAGATACTTGGGAGTTGACGTGTCGGCGGATGGATTTATGAAGGATGAGGTTAATCATAGAATTGATGAGGGAAAAAAGGTGAGTGGTGCGTTGAGGTATATGTGGAGTCAAAAAACGTTATCTATGGAGGAAAAGAAGGGAATGTATGAAAGTATAGTAGTACCAACACTCTTATATGGGTGTGAAGCTTGGGTGGTAAATGCAGCAGCGAGGAGACGGTTGGAGGCAGTGGAGATGTCCTGTTTAAGGGCAATGTGTGGTGTAAATATTATGCAGAAAATTCGGAGTGTGGAAATTAGGAGAAGGTGTGGAGTTAATAAAAGTATTAGTCAGAGGGCAGAAGAGGGGTTGTTGAGGTGGTTTGGTCATTTAGAGAGAATGGATCAAAGTAGAATGACATGGAAAGCATATAAATCTATAGGGGAAGGAAGGCGGGGTAGGGGTCGTCCTCGAAAGGGTTGGAGAGAGGGGGTAAAGGAGGTTTTGTGGGTAAGGGGCTTGGACTTCCAGCAAGCGTGCGTGAGCGTGTTAGATAGGAGTGAATGGAGACGAATGGTACTTGGGACCTGACGATCTGTTGGAGTGTGAGCAGGGTAATATTTAGTGAAGGGATTCAGGGAAACCGGTTATTTTCATATAGTCGGACTTGAGTCCTGGAAATGGGAAGTACAATGCCTGCACTTTAAAGGAGTGGTTTGGGATATTGGCAGTTTGGAGGGATATGTTGTGTATCTTTATATGTGTATGCTTCTAGACTGTTGTATTCTGAGCACCTCTGCAAAAACAGTGATAATGTGCGAGTGTGGTGAAAGTGTTGAATGATGATGAAAGTATTTTCTTTTTGGGGATTTTCTTTCTTTTTTGGGTCACCCTGCCTCGGTGGGAGACGGCCAACTTGTTAAAAAAAAAAAAAAATATATATATATACACATGTATATATATATACACATGTATATATATATATATACATGTATATATATATATATATATATATATATATGTATATATACAGTGGAACCTCAAAAATCGAACGTATCACATATCGAACATTTCGAAAATAAGACCATTTTTTCGAACAGTGTCCCTATTATCGAACGCGCCCCTATTTTCGGACCGCCAGGTACGGGACCTGTTCACTGGCCCGCTCTGTCCGTGTCCCCGCGCAGGCGCCGTGAGGAGTCTAACTTTGTTTATGCTTGAGTGAACACTAACCTGCGATCTCATTCACACATTTTACGATTATTTAATTGTGTTTAGTGCTTGTGGGGCTGTGAAATAAGCTGCCATGGGCCCAAAGAAACTTGCTAGCGGTACCCCTGTGGTAAAGAAAGTGAGAAATACCATAGATGTGAAGAAGGAAATAATACAGAAGTATGAGATTGGAGTGAGACTTGTTGAGTTTGCCAGGATGTACAGAGGACTGTGGACAGTTATTTTGTGGGACAGAAACAGACGACTGTGGACAGTTATTTTGTGAGACAAACAGATGACTGTGGAGTTATTTTGTGAGACAGACAATTGTGGACAGTTATTTTGTGAGACAGAAACAGACGACTGTGGAGTTATTTTGTGAGACAAACAGACGATTGTGGAGTTATTTTGTGAGACAGAAACAGACGACTGTGGAGTTATTTTGTGAGACAGAAACAGACAACTGTGGAGTTATTTTGTGAGACAGAAACAGACAACTGTGGAGTTATTTTGTGAGACAAACACACGATTGTGGACAGTTATTTTGTGAGACAGAAACAGACGACTGTGGAGTTATTTTGTGAGACAAACAGACGATTGTGGACAGTTTTTTGTGAGACAGAAACAGAGGACTGTAGACAGTTACTTTGTGAGACTGGGGTCCAATGACTCTCAAGCTGGTCCTAGTGGCTTTAAAATACAGAGAAGGGAAGCAACCCCAGAGAGGGCTTTGATACCAGATGTCCTCATGGAGGGGGATTCTCCTTCCAAACAATAACCCCAACTCCCTCTCTCCTCCTCCCTATCTTCCAGATGCCATCACCAATCTTCAATAAAGGTAAGTAAAAATGTTATTTTATATTACTATACATAATTAAAGACTATAGCATTTGTTGTGTGTATGTAAAACTGTAATTAATCTCTATAAAATGTATTTTTTTTTTGTGAATATTTTTGGGTTTCTGGAACGGATTAATTGTATTTCCATTATTTCTTATGGGAAATATTGCTTCGAATTTCAGACTTTTCAAATTTAGAACTAGCTTCTGGAACGGATTAAGTTCGAAATTTGAGGTTCCACTGTATGTATGTATGTATGTATGTATGTATGTATGTATGTATGTATGTATGTATGTATGTATGTATGTATGTATGTATGTATGTATATATATATGTATATATATATATATATATATATATATATATATATATATATATATATATATATATATATATATATATATATATATTTTCTAACAAGTCGGCCGTCTCCCACCGAGGCAGGGTGACCCAAAAAAGAAAGAAAATCCCCAAAAAGAAAATACTTTCATCATCATTCAACACTTTCACCACACTCACACATTATCACTGTTTTTGCAGAGGTGCTCAGAATACAACAGTCTAGAAGCATACACATATAAAGATACACAACATATCCCTCCAAACTGCCAATATCCCAAACCCCTCCTTTAAAGTGCAGGCATTGTACTTCCCATTTCCAGGACTCAAGTCCGACTATATGAAAATAACCGGTTTCCCTGAATCCCTTCACTAAATATTACCCTGCTCACACTCCAACAGATCGTCAGGTCCCAAGTACCATTCGTCTCCATTCACTCCTATCTAACACGCTCACGCACGCTTGCTGGAAGTCCAAGCCCCTTACCCACAAAACCTCCTTTACCCCCTCTCTCCAACCCTTTCGAGGACGACCCCTACCCCGCCTTCCTTCCCCTATAGATTTATATGCTTTCCATGTCATTCTACTTTGATCCATTCTCTCTAAATGACCAAACCACCTCAACAACCCCTCCTCTGCCCTCTGACTAATACTTTTATTAACTCCACACCTTCTCCTAATTTCCACACTCCGAATTTTCTGCATAATATTTACACCACACATTGCCCTTAAACAGGACATCTCCACTGCCTCCAACCGTCTCCTCGCTGCTGCATTTACCACCCAAGCTTCACACCCATATAAGAGTGTTGGTACTACTATACTTTCATACATACCTTTCTTTGCCTCCATAGATAACGTTTTTTGACTCCACATATACCTCAACGCACCACTCACCTTTTTTCCCTCATCAATTCTATGATTAACCTCATCCTTCATAAATCCATCCGCCGACACGTCAACTCCCAAGTATCTGAAAACATTCACTTCTTCCATACTCCTCCTCCCCAATTTGATATCCAATTTTTCTTTATCCAAATCATTTGACACCCTCATCACCTTACTCTTTTCTATGTTCACTTTCAACTTTCTACCTTTACACACATTCCCAAACTCATCCACTAACCTTTGCAATTTTTCTTTAGAATCTCCCATAAGCACAGTATCATCAGCAAAAAGTAACTGTGTCAATTCCCATTTTGAATTTGATTCCCCATAATTTAATCCCACCCCTCTCCCAAACACCCTAGCATTTACTTCCTTTACAACCCCATCTATAAATATATTAAACAACCATGGTGACATTACACATCCCTGTCTAAGACCTACTTTTACCGGGAAGTATTCTCCCTCTCTTCTACACACCCTAACCTGAGCCTCACTATCCTCATAAAAACTCTTTACAGCATTTAATAACTTACCACCTATTCCATATACTTGCAACATCTGCCACATTGCTCCTCTATCCACTCTATCATATGCCTTTTCTAAATCCATAAATGCAATAAAAACTTCCCTATCTTTATCTAAATACTGTTCACATATATGCCTCAATGTAAACACCTGATCTACACATCCCCTACCCACTCTAAAACCTCCTTGCTCATCCGCAATCCTACATTCTATCTTACCTCTAATTCTTTCAATTATAACCCTACCGTACACTTTTCCTGGTATACTCAGTAAGCTTATTCCTCTATAATTTTTACAGTCTCTTTTGTCCCCTTTCCCTTTATATAAAGGGACTATACATGCTCTCTGCCAATCCCTAGGTACCTTCCCCTCTTTCATACATTTATTAAACAAAAGTACCAACCACTCCAACACTATATCCCCCCCTGCTTTTAACATTTCTGTCATGATCCCATCAGTTCCAGCTGCTTTACCCCCTTTCATTTTACGTAATGCCTCACGTACCTCCCCCACACTTACATTCTGCTCTTCTTCACTCCTAAAAGATGGTATACCTCCCTGACCAGTGCATGAAATTACTGCCTCTGTTTCTTCCTTAACATTTAAAAGTTCCTCAAAATATTCTCGCCATCTACCCAATACCTCCATATGTTGTGTATCTTTATACGTATATGCTTCTAAGCTGTTGTATTCTGAGCACCTCTGCAAAAGCAGTGATAATGTGTGAGTGTGGTGAAAGTGTTGAATGATGATGAAAGTATTTTGTTTTTGGGGATTTTCTTTCTTTTTTTGGGTCACCCTGCCTCGGTGGGAGACGGCCGACTTGTTGAAAAAAAAAAGAAAAAATTATATATATATACGTATACATATATATTATATATATATATATTGTGAGAGTAATGGTGGTTGGGGATTTCAATGCTAAAGTGGGTAAAAATGTTATGGAGGGAGTAGTAGGTAAATTTGGGGTGCCAGGGGTAAATGTAAATGGGGAGCCTTTAATTGAGCTATGTGTAGAAAGAAATTTGGTAATAAGTAATACATATTTTATGAAAAAGAGGATAAATAAATATACAAGGTATGATGTAGCACGTAATGAAAGTAGTTTATTAGATTATGTATTGGTGGATAAAAGGTTGATGGGTAGGCTCCAGGATGTACATGTTTATAGAGGGGCAACTGATATATCGGATCATTATTTAGTTGTAGCTACAGTTAGAGTAAGAGGTAGATGGGAAAAGAGGAAGGTGGCAACAACAAGTAAGAGGGAGGTGAAAGTGTATAAACTAAGGGAGGAGGAAGTTCGGGTGAGATATAAGCGACTATTGGCAGAAAGGTGGGCTAGTGCAAAGATGAGTAGTGGGGGGGTTGAAGAGGGTTGGAATAGTTTTAAAAATGCAGTATTAGAATGTGGGGCAGAAGTTTGTGGTTATAGGAGGGTGGGGGCAGGAGGAAAGAGGAGTGATTGGTGGAATGATGAAGTAAAGGGTGTGATAAAAGAGAAAAAGGTAGCTTATGAGAGGTTTTTACAAAGCAGAAGTGTTATAAGAAGAGCAGAGTATATGGAGAGTAAAAGAAAGGTAAAGAGAGTGGTGAGAGAGTGCAAAAGGAGAGCAGATGATAGAGTGGGAGAGGCACTGTCAAGAAATTTTAATGAAAATAAGAAAAAATTTTGGAGTTAAACAAGTTAAGAAAGCCTAGGGAAAATATGGATTTGTCAGTTAAAAACAGAGTAGGGGAGTTAGTAGATGGGGAGATGGAGGTATTGGGTAGATGGCGAGAATATTTTGAGGAACTTTTAAATGTTAAGGAAGAAACAGAGGCAGTAATTTCATGCACTGGTCAGGGAGGTATACCATCTTTTAGGAGTGAAGAAGAGCAGAATGTAAGTGTGGGGGAGGTACGTGAGGCATTACGTAGAATGAAAGGGGGTAAAGCAGCTGGAACTGATGGGATCATGACAGAAATGTTAAAAGCAGGGGGGGATATAGTGTTGGAGTGGTTGGTACTTTTGTTTAATAAATGTATGAAAGAGGGGAAGGTACCTAGGGATTGGCAGAGAGCATGTATAGTCCCTTTATATAAAGGGAAAGGGGACAAAAGAGATTGTAAAAATTATAGAGGAATAAGTTTACTGAGTATACCAGGAAAAGTATACGGTAGGGTTATAATTGAAAGAATTAGAGGTAAGACAGAATGTAGAATTGCGGATGAGCAAGGAGGCTTCAGAGTGGGTAGGGGATGTGTAGATCAAGTGTTTACATTGAAGCATATATGTGAACAGTATTTAGATAAAGGTAGGGAAGTTTTTATTGCATTTATGGATTTAGAAAAGGCATATGATAGAGTGGATAGAGGAGCAATGTGGCAGATGTTGCAAGTTTATGGAATAGGTGGTAAGTTACTAAATGCTGTAAAGAGCTTTTATGAGGATAGTGAGGCTCAGGTTAGGGTGTGTAGAAGAGAGGGAGAATACTTCCCGGTAAAAGTAGGTCTTAGACAGGGATGTGTAATGTCACCATGGTTGTTTAATATATTTATAGATGGGGTTGTAAAAGAAGTAAATGCTAGGGTGTTCGGGAGAGGGGTAGGATTAAATTATGGGGAATCAAATTCAGAGTGAGAATTGACACAGTTACTTTTTGCTGATGATACTGTGCTTATGGGAGATTCTAAAGAAAAATTGCAAAGGTTAGTGGATGAGTTTGAGAATGTGTGTAAAGGTAGAAAGTTGAAAGTGAACATAGAAAAGAGTAAGGTGATGAGGGTATCAAATGATTTAGATAAAGAAAAATTGGATATCAAATTGGGGAGGAGGAGTATGGAAGAAGTGAATGTTTTCAGATACTTGGGAGTTGACGTGTCGGCGGATGGATTTATGAAGGATGAGGTTAATCATAGAATTGATGAGGGAAAAAAGGTGAGTGGTGCGTTGAGGTATATGTGGAGTCAAAAAACGTTATCTATGGAGGCAAAGAAGGGAATGTATGAAAGTATAGTAGTACCAACACTCTTATATGGATGTGAAGCTTTGGTGGTAAATGCAGCAGCGAGGAGACGGTTGGAGGCAGTGGAGATGTCCTGTCTAAGGGCAATGTGTGGTGTAAATATTATGCAGAAAATTCGGAGTGTGGAAATTAGGAGAAGGTGTGGAGTTAATAAAAGCATTAGTCAAGAGGGCAGAAGAGGGGTTGTTGAGGTGGTTTGGTCATTTAGAGAGAATGGATCAAAGTAGAATGACATGGAAAGCATATAAATCTATAGGGGAAGGAAAGAGGGGTAGGGGTCGTCCTCGAAAGGGTTGGAAAGAGGGGGTAAAGGAGGTTTTGTGGGCGAGGGGCTTGGACTTCCAGCAAGCGTGCATGAGCGTGTTAGATAGGAGTGAATGGAGACGAATGATACTTGGGACCTGACGATCTGTTGGAGTGTGAGCAGGGTAATATTTAGTGAAGGGATTAGGGCAACCGGTTATTTTCATATAGTCGGACTTGAGTCCTGGAAATGGGAAGTACAATGCCTGCACTTTAAAGGAGTGGTTTGGGATATTGGCAGTTTGGAGGGATATGTTGTGTATCTTTATACGCATATGCTTCTAAACTGTTGTATTCTGGGCACCTCTGCAAAAGCAGTGATAATGTGTGAGTGTGGTGAAAGTGTTGAATGATGATGAAAGTATTTTCTTTTTGGGGATTTTCTTTCTTTTTTGGGTCACCCTGCCTCGGTGGGAGACGACCGACTTGTTGAAAAAAAAAAAAAAAAAAGTTATTTATTCTCCATGGGGAAGTGGAACAGAATTCTTCCTCCGTAAGCCATGCGTGTTGTAAGAGGCGACTAAAATACCGGGAGCAAGGGGCTAGTAACCCCTTCTCCTGTATAAATTATTAAATTTAAAAAGAGAAACTTTCGTTTTTCTTTTTGGGCCACCCTGCCTTGGTGGGATACGGCCGGTTTGTTGGAAAAAAAAAATATATATACATATATACTGTGGTCCCCCGCTTTTCGTAGTTCCCGGCAATCGTAAAATTCGCCAATCATAGGGGTATTTTCGTATAAACATGGACTCGCTTTTCATAGGTTGACTCGCGAGTCGTAGTTCGTCCGGGACGTGTACCCACGGCGTGAGCCAGGGCAGCAGCCAGTCTGGCATTGTTTACCAGTGAGCGAAGGTCCCCTCACGTGCTCCAGCAAAATATTTCATAATATTCCATTTATTTTAGTGCTTGCAAGTACTAAATAAGCTACCATGGCTCCAAAGAAAGCTCCTAGTGCCAAGCCTGTGGTAAAGAAGGTGAGAAATACGATTGAATTTAAGAAAACCATCATCGAACAATATGAAAGTGGTACAAGTGTGGCCGAACTGTCCAGGATGTATAAGAAACCCTACACAACCTTATGTTCCATAGTGGCCAAGAAAAATGAAATAAAGGATGCTGTTGTTGCAAAGGGAGTAACTATGCTGACAAAAATGAGATCACCAGTACTTGAAGAGGTTGAGAAGTTATTATTGGTGTGGATAAATGAGAAACAATTAGCAGGAGATACTCTTATAACTTTGTTTATTTGTGAAAAGGCTAGGCAGTTGCATGAAGATTTGGTAAAGAAACTGCCTGCAAATAGCGGTGAAGTGAGTGAATTTAAGGCCAGCAAAGGCTGGTTTGAGAGATTTAAGAACCGTACTGGCATACACAGTGTGGTAAGGCATGGTGAGGCTGCCAGTTCGGACCACAAGGCGGCTGAAAAATATGTGCATGAATTCCAGGAGTACATAGAGGCTGAAGGACTGAAACCTGAACAAGTGTTCAATTGTGACGAAACAGGCCTCTTTTGGAAGAAAATGCCAAAGAGGACCTTCATTACACAAGAGGAAAAGGCAATGCCAGGACACAAGCCTATGAAAGACAGGCTGATGCTAATGTTCTGTGCTAATGCTAGTGGGGATTTCAAAGTGAAGCCATTACTAGTGTACCATTCTGAAAATCCCAGAGTGTTCAGGAAAAACAATGTTATGAAGAGTAAATTGTGTGTGTTTTGGAAATCTAATAGTAAGGCATGGGTCACGAGGGAAATTTCTTAAATTTTCTTTGAGCAACCAGAACTCTATTACTTCTCAGATATTTCTGTCTTGATCTTCTATCACTTGATACCTAGTTGTATGGCTGTCTTAGGTCCTCTTTTTGTTACAGTCTCCAATACAGAGTCAATATGTCCTTTGCAGGACTGTTCTTGTGTATTAGTAAGGAAATATAAAACATGAATAACAAACAGTTATTTCACTAATGTATCATCTCCAATGTTTGAATCAAGATCTTACTCTGGTTAACATAATACAAGCTTCTAAACATTCCTATTATCAATGTTCTAAAAACTGTCCTTAATCAAAGATATATGATAGGAACTGGGGTCAAAATGCATACAAGAGATAAAATAAAAATGAACATTTAGTTTCTTTATCAGATGCATTTAGTTTCTTTAAAATTTTAACTAGAAACAAAGCTAAAGTAAAAGCCACATAAATTAACTTCTCAAGGACAAGTGAAAGCAAATTCACTGATAAAAGCTATATGCTGATTGTTCATATACATTTCCAACAAACATCTCAAAAGGCAAGGGACTTTCTCAACTACTATATTGTCTCACCATTGCCGAGAGCAGAAAGTTGCTGAGGATGAATATGATGATTGCAGTAGTCTTTGAATGACATGTCTTTCTTTGCATAACTGTAGCTGTTAGCTGAGCTCAGGCGTACTGTCATGTGCCCATAATTGTTTAATAGGACTGAGCGCCGTGTGCGTGATTTAAACAGCTGTAAAGTCCAATAAAAAATGAAATTTAAAATGAGGCTACAGTATAGTTCTGTGTTAATTTAATTATCTAGCAATAAAAGACATTTGTTTATCATGAAATTTTTATACATTACTGCCAAAATAAAATTAGAAAGGGTAGTATGATACTTTGGAATGCTTAAATCAATTTTGTCAAGATTATAAAATCAAGCACTTTATAAATAGTACAGTACATTACTCTATAATGCAGCAAAATAAAGTAAGTACATGTGAAAGACTCAGGTATTTTTATTGTCGAAGTGCTACACCTGTAAAGCAGGCCTCATCAGTCAAATACAGGCAATTATAACAGTGGAAACAGTAGAAGTAGCAAGGTAATTTTGAGATAGTAAGTTCATTAGCCTAAAGCATAGTCATGAGGTTTGAGACTTACATGTTTATATACTTTTTCAACTGAAGAAACCTGCTGGAAAGGCAAAAATGTTTCAATAATAAAGTTACCCAAGTGTTGCACATGGGTCTTACTCATCAAGTTGTCAGTATTGTATACCATTTATATGATAATAAAAAATTAAAACTGGCAAAAGCAGTACACTAGTATAATTTATACTTTGACAGGTCTCACCTGGTTATGTGATGCTCCCTTGATCACCACAGGCTTACTGTATGCATACCTTGATATGAAAAAAAGACACTTTATATGGATTACAGGTAATGTACTTGATTCTTTCTTTGAGTTAACTGACATCTCATAAAGCAAAACAAAGAAGTTTAGCTTCATTATCAGTATCTAAATCTCAATGTCATTACAAACAAGCAAGCAAGCAAGCAAGCAAGCAAGCAAGCAAGCAAGCAAGCACACAAAGTCATTGATCAACTGAATGACTTAAAAGAGGAAGTTTTAAGTACTACAACCAGTGGAAATTTAAAATAGATATTCGTATGATGAACAAATTACTGAAGATGGGACACCATGGGCATAGCTTTACTGTAGCTACAAATAGGTAATTACAGTAATTCTTTTCTGAAGAAAGCAGAGTGGGAAATAAAGTGACACTGAGCAAGAAATTGAAAGAAAAAACCCTATGTCATAGGAAGGGGGCTATAAGGAGAAAGTGCAAATTTATTATTACATTCATGGGATAGCACTACACCTGTTGGGGTCATACAGCATCTGGAGAAATGGGAGGCATTCAGATTTGGTCCAAGGAAGGAAGGGGAAGATGCATTACTTAGATCAAGACCCTTTCACCAGCATCAAGGATCCTCACTCGAGGAGAGGAAGTGTGAAAACATAACAGCAGATTCATAAAAGATGTTATGTTTTAAATGCAACTGAACAAAGCCATCTCTGTGTAAGTAACAGCGCACTGCACTATTGTATTGTTGTTTTCATGAAACACCAAGAATACTCAAATATTAATGTATAATAATGTTAATTTTTTTTTTCAACAACTTTAAGAATTACCAAATAAATACTATACAGTAGAACCCTGACAATGTTCCAACTTATGATATGCCACATTAATTACTAATAGACATACAACTGGCTCTTTCTATGGCAGGACTATTATATTCGATTTATGATTTTCTTAAGGATGAATTATAAATACTTTTTTCTTGTTTAGATTTTTACCAAACACATTATGCAGGTATAAAGAATTGACATTGGTTTGGTAGAGACTGGTTAAAAACTAGGGATTTAATATTTAGAACTTTTTTTTTAAAAATGAATTATAAATACAGTACTGCATTTTTCCCCTGCATTAGTTTTTTATGAAATGCATTCATACTTTGTATATGTTCATTTGATGGATGTACAGAATGCTCATATTTGTTTGGTATAAACCGGTTAAAAACTACAGATTAATTACTTTCTGTGGTAACCGCCACTGCTATTGCCATGTGCTGAACATGTGAGTGGGTAAGGTGCGATATAGTGGTAGCCACAATTACTCTTACAACACCCTTTATCAAACCCTACTTACCCATTAACATTAACCCTCAGCATAACAATAAGGAAGTCATGAGCATATGTATAGGTAAAGTCTTGAGTTAGATAAGCTGTGAGAGAAGATGGAAGTGAATATGGGAGTGAGAGAGGGTAGTCAGCTGTTGTCTGCCCTTTCATGTCTGTTAGCTCCATTCCTCCCACACCACATACTCAGCTACAGAAGTGAGGAAGTGGTGAGCATATGTAAAAATTTTTGTTATATTTTATTATACATTAATTAAGCAATGTTTAAAACCATTTGTAAGTGAAAAGGAACAGTCTGAATGTAAAATATTTGGTAAAAATTCTTTGAAAAAAATCAACTACAGGTCTCCCTCAACATTCACGGGCTTCACACATTCGCGAATTCCCAACCGCCAAATTCCCAGCTGCCAAATCATATTTAAGTTTACCGCCACGAGTCCTTACTACCCTCCCTCCGACCCCTGCAACTGGCAGCCAGCCCTCCCACCACTGTGTGGTGAGTGTTTTGTTTGTTCATTATTTGCTGTTCATTATTTGCTATTAAACTACAGTATAAATAATGTAAACCCATCCATGACTGCATATTAGAATGGCTATTCAGACAGGTATTGGAAGGTGACATCATGTGTTTACTCTTGAACACAGCAAAGAATCAAACATTTCTGCTACTGCTAATAATAATAATAATAATAATAATAATATTAATATAATAATAATAATAATAATAATAATAATAATAATAATAATAATAAATACAATAGAATTAAAGAAGGAAATTGTACAAAAATACGAGGGCTGAAGCAGTGGTGGAGGAAGTGGTTGACACATGGTCAGTGTGGCTTTGTTTATGCTGGAGTGAGTATTAGTCTTCGTGCTCTTCCAAACATTTCACAATAATTCATTGTATTTGGTGCTTGTAGATTGAGTGTGACTGGAGTGGTTGAGGCAGTTATAGAGGCAGTGGGTGAGGCAGCAGTTGAGGCAGTGGTAGAGGCAGTGGTAGAGGCAGTGGGTGAGGCAGTGGTTGAGGCAGTGGGTGAGGCAGTGGTAGAGGCAGTGATAGAGGCAGTGATAGAGGCAGTGATAGAGGCAGTGGTAGAGGCAGTGGGTGAGACAGTGGTAGAGGCAGTGATAGAGGCAGTGATATTTACTAACATATATGTTATAAATAATAATAGTACATTATGAATAACATTTATTATTATTATTATTATTATAAATGTTATTAATATTAACATGTACTATTATTATTTATAACATATATGTTAGTAAATACCACTGCCTCAACCACTGCCTCTATCACTGCCTCTACCACTGCCTCTACCACTGCCTCACCCACTGCCTCTACCACTGCCTCAACTGCTGCCTCAACTGCTGCCTCACCCACTGCCTCTATCACTGCCTCTACCACTGCCTTTACCACTGCCTTTACCACTGCCTCTACCACTGCCTCAACTGCTGCCTCACCCACTGCCTCAACCACTCCAGTCACACTCAATCTACAAGCACCAAATACAATGAATTATTGTGAAATGTTTGGAAGAGCACGGAGACTAATACTCACTCCAGCATAAACAAAGCCACACGGACCATGTGTCAACCACTTCCTCCACCACTGCTTCAGCCCTCATATTTTTGTACAATTTCCTTCTTCAACTCTATCGTATTTATTATTATTATTAGCAGTAGCACAAATGTTTGATTCTTTGCTGTGTTCAAGAGTAAACATATGATGTCACCTTCCAATACCTGTCCGAATAGCCATTCCAATATGCAGTCATAAATGGGTTGACATTACAGTGGACCCCCGCATAACGATATCAATCCGTTCCTGAGAGCTCGTTGTTATGCGAAATTATCGTTATGCGAATGAATTTTCCCCATAAGAAATAATGGAAATCAAATTAATCCGTGCAAGACACCCAAAAGTATGAAAAAAAAATTTTTACCACATGAAATATACATTTTCCTACACACAAAGAGAAGGATTCATGCACAATAGTAGAGTAGTACATGCACAATATATATTGTGCATGTACTACTCTACTAAATGAAGAATAAATGACACTTACCTTTATTGAAGATGCAGCAATGACTGATGAGACACTGTGTCCTGGGAGTGCCTTTTCCTCCTGAGTACTGTAGGTCCTGTTTGGCATTTTCTTCCAGAACAGGCCTTATCACACTGTGTATGCCACTATGATTCTTAAATCTCTCAAACCAACCTTTGCTGGCTTTAAATTCACCAATATGAGCACTAGTTCCAGGCATTTTTCCCTGTTCACCTGGGTGTTAGTCGACTGGTGTGGGTTGCATCCTGGGAGACAAGATTAAGGACCCCAATGGAAATAAGTTAGACAGTCTTCGATGACACTGACTTTTTTGGGTTATCCTGGGTGGCTAACCCTCTGGGGTTAATTGTTTCTTGGTATTCTCAATAAGCCACACCAACAACGGTGCTACAGCAGCAGCAGCAGCAGCAGCAGCAGCTGACAGTGCTACAGCAGCAGCTGACAGTGCTACAGCAGCTGACAGTGCTACAGCAGCAGCAGCTGACAGTGCTACAGCAGCAGCTGACAGTGCTACAGCAGCAGCTGACAGTGCTACAGCAGCAGCAGCAGCTGACAGTGCTACAGCAGCAGCAGGCAGTGGTACAGCAGCAGCAGATGGTACTACAGCAGCAGCAGATGGTACTACAGCAGCTGCAGCAGCTGACGATGCTACAGCAGCAGCAGCAGCTGACGGTGCTAATGCAGCAGCAGCAGCTGACAGTGCTAATGCAGCAGCAGCAGCTGACAGTGCTACATCAGCAGCAGACGGTACTACAGCAGCAGCAGACGGTACTACAGCAGCAGCTGATGGTGGTACAGCAGTAGCAGCAGCTGATGGTGCTACAGCAGCAGCAGCAGCTGACGGTGCTACAGCAGCAGCAGCAGCTGACAGTGCTACAGCAGCAGCAGACGGTGCTACAGCAGCAGCAGACGGTACTACAGCAGCAGCAACAGCAGGTGATGGTGGTACAGCAGCAGCAGCTGACGGTGCTACAGCAGCAGCAGCAGCAGCTGACAGTGCTACAGCAGCAGCAGCATCAGAAGTTGACCATGGTACCACAGTATTTCGATAATATTTCTCACCCTTTTTACCACAGGGTTGGCACTAGAAGCTTTCTTGGGGCCCATGGTCACTTATTTTGCAGATAAAATCACCAAAAACACTGTAATAATACGAAATGTTATGATTGTATGCTTGGATGTTACCGCGGAGGCTGGCTTGTAAACAATGCCACCGGCGGAACATGTGAGGCTGGCTCAGGCTGTACATTAGACGCGTCTCGGACGAATAGCGTTGAGCGGGTTTTTTAGCGGTATGCAAGGCAAAATCTTAGCGATAAAATGTATCGGTATGCGGATTTAACGTTATGTGATGCCAACGGTATGCGGGGTCCACTGTATTTACACTGTAGTTTAATAGCAAATAATGAACAAACAAAACACTCACCACACAGTGGTGGGAGGGCTGGCTGCCAGTTGTGGGGGGTCGGAGGGAGGGTAGTAGGGACTCGCAGTGGTGGAGGCAGTGGTATTTAATAACATACATGTTGTTAAGGCATTTTTTTTTTTTTCAACAAGTTGGCCGACTCCCACCGAGGCAGGGTGACCCAAAAAAGAAAGAAAATCCCCAAAATGAAAATGTTTTCATCATCATTCAACACTTTCACCACATTCACACATAATCACTGTTTTTGCAGAGGTCCTCAGAATACAACAGTTTAGAAGCATATACGCATAAAGATACACAACATATCCCTCCAAACTGCCAATATCCCAAACCCCTCCTTTAAAGTGCAGGCATTGTACTTCCCATTTCCAGGACTCAAGTCCGACTATATGAAAATAGCCGGTTTCCCTGAATCCCTTCACTAAATATTACCCTGCTCACACTCCAACAGATCGTCAGGTCTCAAGTACCATTCGTCTCCATTCACTCCTATCTAACACGCTCACGCACGCTTGCTGGAAGTCCAAGCCCCTTGCCCACAAAACCTCCTTTACCCCCTCTCTCCAACCCTTTCGAGGACGACCCCTACCTCGCCTTCCTTCCCCTATAGATTTATATGCTTTCCATGTCATTCTACTTTGATCCATTCTCTCTAAATGACCAAACCACCTCAACAACCCCTCTTCTGCCCTCTGACTAATACTTTTATTAACTCCACACCTTTTCTTAATTTCCACACTCCGAATTTTCTGCATAATATTTACACCACACATTGCCCTTAGACAGGACATCTCCACTGCCTCCAACTGTCTCCTCGCTGCTGCATTTACCACCCAAGCTTCACACCCATATAAGAGTGTTGGTACTACCATACTTTCATACATTCCCTTCTTTGCCTCCATAGATAACGTTTTTTGACTCCACATATACCTCAATGCACCACTTACCTTTTTTCCCTCATCAATTCTATGATTAACCTCATCCTTCATAAATCCATCCGCCAACACGTCAACTCCCAAGTATCTGAAAACATTTACTTCTTCCATACTCCTCCTCCCCTATTTGATATCCAATTTTTCTTTATCTAAATCATTTGATACCCTCATCACCTTACTCTTTTCTATGTTCACTTTCAACTTTCTACCTTTACACACATAACGTATGTATTTAGTACAATTTACAACATTTTCATGTATTTTATTATTGTTCATGGTTCAACAAACATGGGGCACCAAACATTCATGGTTTTTCAACATTCGCGAGGCTCTTGATCCCCTAACCCTCGTGAATGTTGAGGGAGACCTGTAATTTATATACGGAATAATGACCTGGGAATGTCTCTCGAATAATAATATGGATTTTCTACTGTATTTACACATGCTGTACCCATATGTCTTAGTTATAATCTCAACCATAAACTATTTTTTTCATACTTTTTTTTTTATAATTTTCAATGTAAATCCCATCTAAAATACGTTTGTATTATTAATAATTATTTAAGCTTTTTTTTTTTACAAATGTCATTACCCTATACTGTTACTGTATCTGTAATCATTGTTTATTTGTAAATTTACATGTAATTATTTTGTGAAAGAAGAATTACTAAATACAGTACAGATATGCTAGTTAAGGATTAATAAAGTATCAGTGACAACAGTATAAAGAAATACATATACCTGTGCATATACTCCTGTTATTCAATACAGTTTAGTAAAACAAATCTTCAAAGAAAAACTGTTTATATAATAAGATTACCTTAATTACCTTTCTAAAAATTCATCTTGTGTGAGAGATCCATCTTGCACCACAATGTTGCAGGGTCCTGGCTTGGCTACTCTGTCCCTATCTTTTGTCACCCTGAAATGTTATTTTTTTTAGTCTGTGCAGTGTCTTTATGATTCACAATTAACTCTAGGGTTTTACCAGTTGTAAAAATTCTGAAAAATTTTGTGTACATTCAGGATCATTTTTCAGGTTGACCACAACTGAACAATTGACCTGATGCAAGTGGAGTTATAGTTAGCTGTCCCCTCAAGGAAGGTTCCTTGATGTTGGTGAGGGGCTCTTGATTTAGGGAATTGGATCTGTGCTCCAGTTCCCCGAATTAAGCCTGAATGCCTTCCACATCCCCCCCCCCAGGCGCTGTATAATCCTCCGGGTTTAGCGCTTCCCCCTTGATTATAATAATAATAATATAGTTAGCTGTAATCTTTCAGTCAAGAATGAGCACTCCATGTTCTTGCTAACCACAAATAGAATAAAATCACCATAAAAAATACTGCATTGAAAAAAAAAAAAATCACAAATAAAGAGAAATAACAGAAGTAACATTTAAGTAAATAAAACTTAATACAGTGTCAGTGCTAAAAATAATATCTTGCACTAATAATCAATTTTCAGTTTATTTTAAGGTTGCAAACAAATGGCTTCAGGTTTGGTTGTGACATGAGGCTGTGTGCCCTTGAATATAAAGTGCACAGATATTCATGACTGTTTACCTATAAAATAACAACTGAACCTACTACATGCCTAGCTATTTGGTATAGTACTCTTAATATACATTTATTCATACATTTTTATTGCTTACTTTATTGACTATAGTGCTACTCAAATTTCTTTCTTCTTTGGTTCTTTATTTAGGAAAGCAATATAGTATAATGTAGAAAGATAATTATGTACATATAGCATATAGAGCTCATTATATCATATGACAACCCCACTGTAAATAAGTCACTGACTTTTTTAGGTTATCCTAGGAAATTTACGCATGTTAAATTATGTATGATAATTGTACTTATGTGTACCTGTACCTAAATAAACTTGCTTCTTACTTAACTCCATTTTGCATCTTGAGTGATTCAGGCCTCTAGCAGCAAGATATGCCATGTGTACCTTTTAAATTTGTAATTAAATATGCATTTATATAGGCTTATGTAACCAACCCAATTTAACTTAAAGAACATTTGCAAGTTAAGATATTACACAAATAACCTGCACATAGAAGAGAGGAGCTTACGACAATGTTTTGGTCCTACTTGGACCATTTACAAAGTTGTAAGCTCCTCTCTTCTATGTGCGGGCTATTTGTGTATTGTTCCAGTCATGGTATTGTGCCTTTTTTTTGCTAGTTAAGATACTATTTCGTTCAGATTTTTTAAACCTGGCTTTGTCACCCAGGATAACCCAAGAAAGGCAGTGTGTCATCGAGGGACTGTCTGTCTTATTTCCACTAGGGTCCTCAATCTTGTCTCCCAGAATGTGACCCCCACACCAGTCGATTAACACCCAGGTACCTACTTGCTAGGTGAACAGGACAAGTGTAAGGAAAAGTGCCCAATGTTTCCACCCTTGCCAGGAATCAAACCACGGACACAGCGTATGAAGTGAGCTTTGCCTACCAGGCCAAGGGCCACTTGTAAAGTTTAGATAATGATATTAAGAATCAAGAAAGATAATTAAAGTAGTAAAAGGAGGATAATTTGCACATGATCTAACATATTCACAATTAGATAAATCTTTAGAATGTTTTAGTCCTTCCTGGACCATTATCAAATCATGATAATGCTCCTGGATGGACCAGTTTCCAACTTAATAATAATAATAATAATAATAATAATAATAATAATAATAATAATAATAATAATAATAATAATAATAATAATATCCTTATTTACTACATGTACATGGTATACAGCTCTAGCTGACACCAATGACATACTACAACGAATATAGAAAGCCGCTTGTTATGCAGAGCATTTTGGGCAAATTAGGTCAGTTTTGTCCCAGGATGCGACCCACACCAGTTGACTAACGCCCAGGTATCCATTTTACTGATGGGTGAACATAGATAACTGGTGTAAAGAAACACGCCCAGTGTTTCTACCCTCACTGGGAATTGAGCCCAGACCCTCGCCGTGTGAAGCGAGAGCTTTAGCCATCAGGCCATGGGTTATTAAATGCTGCAGTCACTGTATTGTGACTTTCATTCTTTTTTGACTGACATAGTTCCAACATAAATACAGTAAACGAAGATAGTATACAATGATGGTTCTTAATTTCCTTACCGGTGGCCTGGTGGCTAAAGCTCCCGCTTCACACACGGAGGGCCCGGGTTCGATTCCCGGCGGGTGGAAACATTTCGACACGTTTCCTTACACCTGTTGTCCTGTTCACCTAGCAGCAAATAGGTACCTGGGTGTTAATCGACTGTTGTGGGTCGTATCCTGGGGGACAAGATTAAGGACCCCAATGGAAATAAGTTAGACAGTCCTGGATGACGCACTGACTTTCTTGGGTTATCCTGGGTGGCTAACCCTCCGGGGTTAAAAATCCGAACGAAATCTTATCTTAGCAGAACACATTATTTTATCATGTGGAGGTGTTAAATCCCAGGGGCTATACAGAGCCTGATGATGTTTTCGTTCAATTCATATTGTGCGCTAAACCCACTTGGGTTATTCAGGGCAAGACACAGACGTAATTATATCTGTTGTAAGGAAAGATATGGTAGCTCAAATTCTATGGAAGAACCCATCACCAACATCAAGGCGCCTACATTTAAAACTACATTATTTCACAACTGAAAGCATAGTTGAACTGTCCTTCCATTCGTACTTTAAAAATCTATTTACTAAATGCTTACGAATGAAAAACTTATCTGCCATTATAATGATTCACCTACGAGGAATTTCGTCACCTGCAATCCATTATAAAATATGCTCTTCACAAAATTTCAACAGGTATTTTGATATTAACGAGATCAAGGCCGCTCACCATTCCCCATCATTATGTGGCTGCTGAGCCCACCACAGTGAACACATGTTAATCAGCACAAAACACTGTATTATCCTCATGGTGGTGTTCCCTGGCAGGTGTTAGTCACGTATTATCAACCTCACACAGCACATGTTGTTGCTCTTGTTGCTATTAAGGGTTACCACAGTGTAAGCTGTATGGAGCTCTCTTCCGGTGTCAAACCCCTCAAGGAAGGTTCCTTGATGTTGGTGAGGGGCTCTTGATTTAGGAAACTGGATCTGTGCTCCAGTTCCCCGAATTAAGCCTGAATGCCTTCCACATCCCCCCCCCAGGCGCTGTATAATCCTCCGGGTTTAGCGCTTCCCCTTGATTATAATAATAATAATAATAATCCGGTGTCAAAATCAGTATATTAATAATAATAATAATAATAATAGTAACAATAATAATAATAATTTATTAAGACATGATACATAGTTGTATATGCATAGCCCGTAAGGGGGCAGTAAAGCAACAGCAAAGAACTACAGACCAATAGCACTAACATCCCATATCATAAAAATCTTTGAAAGGGTCCTAAGAAGCAAGATCAGCACGCATCTAGAAACCCATCAGTTACACAACCCAGGGCAACATGGGTTTAGAACAGGTCGCTCCTGTCTGTCTCAACTATTGGACCACTACGACAAGGTCCTAAATGCACTAGAAGACAAAAAGAATGCAGATGTAATATATACAGACTTTGCAAAAGCCTTCGACAAGTGTGACCATGGCGTAATAGCGCACAAAATGCGTGCTAAAGGAATAACAGGAAAAGTCGGTCGATGGATCTATAATTTCCTCACTAACAGAACACAGAGAGTAGTCGTCAACAGAGTAAAGTCCGAGGCAGCTACGGTGAAAAGCTCTGTTCCACAAGGCACAGTACTCGCTCCCATCTTGTTCCTCATCCTTATATCCGACATAGACAAGGATGTCAGCCACAGCACCGTGTCTTCCTTTGCAGATGACACCCGAATCTGCATGACAGTGTCTTCCATTGCAGACACTGCAAAGCTCCAGGCAGACATCAACCAAATCTTTCAGTGGGCTGCAGAAAACAATATGAAGTTCAACGATGAGAAATTTCAATTACTCAGATATGGTAAACATGAGGAAATTAAATCTTCATCAGAGTACAAAACAAATTCTGGCCACAAAATAGAGCGAAACACCAACGTCAAAGACCTGGGAGTGATCATGTCGGAGGATCTCACCTTCAAGGACCATAACATTGTATCAATCGCATCTGCTAGAAAAATGACAGGATGGATAATGAGAACCTTCAAAACTAGGGAGGCCAAGCCCATGATGACACTCTTCAGGTCACTTGTTCTATCTAGGCTGGAATATTGCTGCACACTAACAGCACCTTTCAAGGCAGGTGAAATTGCCGACCTAGAAAATGTACAGAGAACTTTCACGGCGCGCATAACGGAGATAAAACACCTCAATTATTGGGAGCGCTTGAGGTTCCTAAACCTGTATTCCCTGGAACGCAGGAGGGAGAGATACATGATTATATACACCTGGAAAATCCTAGAGGGACTAGTACCGAACTTGCACACGAAAATCACCCACTACGAAAGCAAAAGACTTGGCAGACGATGCACCATCCCCCCAATGAAAAGCAGGGGTGTCACTAGCACGTTAAGAGACCATACAATAAGTGTCAGGGGCCCGAGACTGTTCAACTGCCTCCCAGCACACATAAGGGGGATTACCAACAGACCCCTGGCAGTCTTCAAGCTGGCACTGGACAAGCACCTAAAGTCAGTTCCGGATCAGCCGGGCTGTGGCTCGTATGTTGGTTTGCGTGCAGCCAGCAGCAACAGCCTGGTTGATCAGGCTCTGATCCACCAGGAGGCCTGGTCTCAGACCGGGCCGCGGGGGCGTTGACCCCCGGAACTCTCTCCAGGTAAACTCCAGGTATAAGTGGCTTTGGCATGCTGCTATTACCTATTACCTGAATTATAGTAGTTGGGTGTACATGCCAAAAGCCCCTTGTATGCAGAGCATTATGGACAGGCTAACTTAATACCTAGTTCTAAGCAGAAGAAAATAAAATAAACGTTCCTAAACAGGACAGACGGATCTCACCGATGAGGGGAAGTTCGGGTCTAAGTACTCGACTTCTTTATTTATGAACCGATTACATTCATTTTGGTGTACTATTAGAAGCTTATATCAAATATCCTGTGCTGAAGTTTCAATCATATCGGCCAAAAAGGAAATGAAATATGCAAAATTTACGAAAAATTACATTTGGCAGGGCAATGTTTCTCAGTGGTACTTGGAAAAGTGGTTTTGACACTTGCTGCTGATAGAACACTTCTAATTCCATCATTGTTCAGGTACCAATTATATAATAAACCTTATCTTCATGCTAAAAAAAAAATTAAGTTTCATAACTTTTTGACATTTTGGAAGATGTCGGTCTTGTTGCCCACACAAATCTGAAAATATTTGGGATACTTCAGAAAGGTACATGCAAACTTGTAAAGCAATCATTCTTCTATGTTTGTTATGAAAATCAAGTCAATTCATTCATAAATAAGGATGGATCGGTCATAAATAGGTAAATAACTTACTTTCGAGATATAGGCCAAAGCTGAAGATTGAGACACTTATGCAGCATATGGGAATCTTTATTCAGGAAACGTTTCGCCACACAGTGGCTTCATCAGTCCAATACAAAGAAGGCGTAAAGAGAGGAGGAGAATGAGGTAATCAGTCCCTCAACCTGGAGTCGATGTGTTCAGTCCGCTGCATACGCCTTCTTTGTATTGGACTGATGAAGCCACTGTGTGGCGAAACGTTTCCTGAATAAAGATTCCCATATGCTGCATAAGTGTCTCAATCTTCAACTTGTCTGTTTTTCAAACCATTCATCACATAGGCCAAAGCGTGCGGCGCCCCAGGTGCCCGGGAATTTTTTTTTTTCCCAAAAAATTCGCTTTATTTAACACTTTTTCCGCGACCTACGAGTTTATTACAGTTAATCAATGTAAATATCCGTTTTCTCTCATCACTGATGAGAGAATGAATCCTTTCACCTTCAGGGGATATATCGGTAAATTTTTTCCCCCCTGGGGCATCATATTATGCTATATATTATTTTTTCAGGTGTACTTTTTATGTTTCTATGCTATTACTATATTGCACTATGTCATAATAGATCAATTGTGATAGGTAAATAAGCCTTATAATTGATATTAGCGAAGGTATGCAATATTTTGTTGACTGGAGGTGTCGGCCATTTTGTGCAACAATCCCAGGGGTACATGATTGGTTCCTTGATCACATTAGCTCCGCCTGCTCTGGCATGATCTCAGACAGTGAATTTGTATTATATTCGACATAAAGATGTAAGAAAACGATAAAAATAACACGGGGGAAAAACAAAAAAAATGCCGCGTCAGCGCTTGTTACGCAAGGCGCTGTCACCATGCCTGTTATAAATGACTGTAATTCCTTTTAGAAACATCGTACAAGGATAATAATTATATCAGTGTAGCCAGAAAGTTCAGCTATTTTTTGGTAACAATAACTCAATTTTCATATTTTTTCGAGTTCTTTTTTTTCTCCACGCTCCGAACCCGAAGTTCTAAGCGGAAGAAAATAAAATAAACGTTCCTAAACAGGACAGACGGATCTCACCGATGAGAGCCCGGATAGAGTAAGTAAGTAAGTAAATTTATTCAGGTATACACAATACAGTTACATAGAATTATCATACATAGCAGCATATGTGTAGAGAACCTAGGATAACCCCAAAAAGTCAGACAGAGTGACTTATTTCCATTGGGGTCCTTTTACCTTATTATTATAATATAAAGGTTATAATATTTTCTTATTATTCTATAATGAAGATAACATCTTATTATCATACTAAAAAGACTATCTACTACACGAGGGTCATTAAGACTATCTACAATACGAGGGTCATTAAGACTATCTACTACCCGAGGGTCATTACGACTATCTACAATACGAGGGTCATTACTAGGGATAAGGTAAAATTTACACGTATTTTAGCTAAAAAATAGAAAATCATTCCCCTCCCTTTCTGTTGCTTCAGTCATCAGACACTTTTTGGCAGTCTTCTTGAACTGGTTCATGCTATGACTGGCCTTGACATTTGTGGGTAGTCTGTTCCATTCCTTTATTGCTGTACAATAAAAGATGTTTGAAGCCTGGCCACTGACTGTGGGTACTACAAAGTTGTGCTCTCTCCCCCTAGTACTATGATTGCTTTGGTTCCCAACCTTGACAAAATTGACAGCAAGATATTCTGGACACTGTTCGTGAGCAATTTTATAAACATGATTTAGCTTCAGTTGTTTTACTCTGTCTTCAACATTCAGCATATCCAACTGCTGTAATTCATCCTGGCCTACATGTTCTCTTGGTCCCAGCCCCAGGATGAATCTTACGATTTTGTTCTGGGTGATTTGCAGTCTATCTTTCAGTTTTTTTGTCAAGGCAGAGTACCAAGAAGAGCAAGCGTAATCCATATGGCATTGTATAAGGGCTAGACATAGGGTCCTGCGAGCCTCAGTAGGTAGACACTGTGCTTGTCTATACAGGAACTTCAGCCTGGCATTCGCTTTCTTTACTACACTGTTCCCTATCAATTCTCCTGACATGCATGGGTCAAAGGGGATTCCCAGATATTTAACTGAGGGAAATAAGTCACTTTGATTTTTTTTTGGGGGGGGTATCTTAAGTAAGTAAGTAAGTAAATTTATTCAGGTATACACAAATACAGTTACATAGAATTATCATACATAGCAGCATATGTGTAGAGAACCTAGGATAACCCAAAAAAGTCAGACAGAGTGACTTATTTCCATTGGGGTCCTTAGGTGATCTACACATATCTACATAATTTACTTTTCATCTGCCCATTAGCGTATGCCTTCAAGATCGATTACTGCAAAAAATCTTGTTTTATTTATGCAAAAAAACAAAAAAAAATTAAAACTCACTTACATTTGGGGTGGTGACCAACTGCAGCTGAAAGCCGTACAAAGTTTACTGGGCGTAAAAAAATGGCTGGTTGGCGTCATGACCCTAGAAAAGTCCCCCGTATCCTATAAGCCCAACCCCACCTTGTTTTAATGCACGACAAAAAAAAATTATTTATTTATTTATTTATTTTATATCTTTGCAAACAGTACATTGAGATTTTACATTTACAATAGTGGGTTGCAATGCAAAGAGAGCCTCTATTATGCCTAGGCATTATGGGCCAACTTAACATTATTGGCTTACAGACTACTTAACACTAAGGATTTTATCATAGTTGTACAGTAGGATAGTAATTATTTCATCGATACCATGCCTAACCCTTCTAGGGTAGGGTAGGTGCCTGAGCCCGAGCCTTTAGCTCATAAGAATGTCATTCCCATTTGCCCCCTTGGGGCGGGGATGGCAGACCAGAGAGGCCTAGCTTGTGGCTAGGCCTGGGGACAGTTGGTCCCAAAGATGAGGAGGTACTTGTGCCTCCTCCCATGGGAGACTTAGGTCTCAGACACTCCCTAAAGAGGGAGCCAAGGCCGGGCCACCACTTGGAAAAGGCCCGGGCCGGGAGAATACCGGCTAATCTTTAACTAACTAACTAATTATTTCATCATCGATACCATGCCTAACCCTTCTAGGGTAGGTTAGGTGCCTGAGCCCGAGCCTTTAGCTCATAAGACTGTCATTCCCATTAGCCCCCTTGGGGCGGGGATGGCAGACCAGAGAGGCCTAGCTTGTGGCTAGGCCTGGGGACAGTTGGTCCCAAAGATGAGGAGGTACTTGTGCCTCCTCCCATTTGAGACTTAGGTCTCAGACACTCCCTAGAGAGGGAGCCAAGGCCGGGCCACCACTTGGAAAAGGCCCGGGCCGGGAGAATACCGGTTTATCTTTAATAATAATAATAATAATTATTTCATAGTTGAACAGTAGATTGTTAATTATAAGTGAATTAAATTTGTATAAGACAAAGGATATATTCATATAGTCTAAAATGCTTTTTGTGAAAACAATGGTTCAATTATATTCCTGTCAACAATGGATAAAAGGTTCAAAGTGATTGTTGAAGTTATGATGTGGGAGTACATAAGTGAGTATGTGTGTACTGAGTATTTAGCGCTTAGTCTAGGGTGATTAAGTGGCTTTTGAGTAGAATCTTAAACTGATCTTCAGACTGGGTTACTTTGATATCTTCTGGTAATGAATTCCATATTTTGGGGCCCTTTATGTGCATAGAGTTTTTACACAGTGTGATATGGACACGAGGTATATCAAAAAGAGATCTGTGGAAAATACTGTATATATTTTCCAGAAATACAGTAGTTATATCTAATTAGATGGCCATACTGTATTTAAAAGAATTATATTATGGAAAATGGGAAACTGGACCTGCGCCTGCGCAGAAAGGAGAGTCGCCATTTTGGTTTTTGAATTGGATACAACGTTAGTGTAATGGGAAGAATTTTTCGTGCTCTAGAGGTTAAAATTGGACTGACACCTCTCAAATAGGAGATGAAATTGTTGGATGTGCATTCCTGCATAACTTGAGATATCAGGCGACAGGACAGGACAACTCCAGGAACCTCAGATAAGCTGTCTAATTTATGTTTAATTTCTGGCCAGTAAAATTTTCATAAATGTAGGCAAAACGGGGGGTCCTGTACATGACACATTAATCTCCAGTCAAATTGGTGAGTGTTATGATTTAGATATATTCTCCTTCTGTTATGTATATGTGTGTGGGAAATTGCATTTATCTGAATGTAACTAATTATGTACATAACAGTAAATGATAACAAAGATAATTATTATTTATCAATGTTACATAGACAAGTAGGAATTTGGGACACCTAGGTCGCAAAAAATGTCCCCCTTCGATACCTACCACTGTCATAACCACAAGTTGCTCTGGACCTATTAATTAAATGAAATATACATACACCAGGAATGATGGTAAATATATAAATTTGTGGACTGTATATTAAAAACAATGAATGGTTATATATATACACAATTGCATAACAGAAGGAAAATATATCTTAATATCACTCACCAATTTGACTGGAGATTAATGTATATCATACTCAGAAAACCTCACTCTAACTAAATCTATGAAAATAATGCTGGCCAGAATTACACACAAATCTAGAGAGCTTATCTGAGGTTCCTGGAGCTGTCTTGTCCAGTCGTCTGATATCTCAAGTTATGCAGGAATGCATATCCACCAATTTCGCCATCTATTTGAGAAGTGTCAACACAATTTTAACCTCTAGAGCACGAAAATTCTTCCCATTCACCGTTTCTAATACAAATTCAAAACCAAGATGGCGAGTCTCGTCTGCGCAGACGCAGGCTTTCCGTTTTCTATCACATAAATATTATTAAATACAGTATGGCCATCTATTTACATATAAATACTGAATTTCTGGAAAATATATACAGTATTTTCCACAATGTGCGTATATGTAATTCTTTTTTAATTTTAATATACAGTCCACAAATTTATATATTTACCAGCATTCCTGGTGATGTATAATTCATTTAATTAATAGGTCCAGAGCAAATTGTGGATATAACAGTGGTAGGTATCGAAGGGAGACATTTTTTGCGACCTAGGTGTCCCAAATTCCTACTTGTCTAACTGATAAATAATAATTATCTATGTTCATTTACTGTTATGTATATAATGATGCATTCAGATAAATGCAATTTTCCACAAGATCTGTGTCTTGTGTTGTGGTCATGTGTCCTGTTTAAGTTGGCGAGGAGAAGTTTGAGTGGAGGGTTTATATTTGCATGTATTTGTTCTGTGTATGTAGTAGGCACATGAATAAGTATGGATGTTCTTAATGGCGAGCAGATTCAGACTTGAAAATTGGTGGAGTGTGCTGGCGGGAGTGGAAATTCGTTATTATTCTTACTGCTGCCTTTTGCTGGGTTATGAGGGGTTTTAGATGATTGGATGTTGTTGATCCCCATGCACAAATTCCATATGTAAGCTAAGGGTATATGAGTGTATGGTACAGTGCCAGGAGAGCTGATTGTGAAACGTTGTACCTTATCTTAGATAGCATACTACAGTCTTGGAGATTTTCTTGGTGATTTGCTGTATATGTGTCCGGAACTTAAGGCTACTGTCAAGGTGGATACCTAGGAATTTTCCCTCTGTGAGTCTTGTGACTGATGATCCATTTAGCGTTATGTTAATCGGATCATTTGCAGCTTTGTTTCCAAACTGAATGAAATAGGTTTTATCAGTATTCAAGGTAAGTTTATTAGTCATCATCCAGGCAGATATTTTCTGCAATTCGGCATTGACTGTGTTTGCTAGTATGACTGTGTTTGGGTGGGAAAAGACATATGAAGTGTCACCTGCAAAAAATATGGGTTTGAGTAGTTGTGATGCATTCGGTAGATCATTGATGTAGATGAGAAAGAGGAGTGGTCCAAGGACGCTTCCTTGTGGGACTCCTACTGTGATTGGTTGGGTGGAAGAGTTTGCATTATTTGCATACACATACTGAGTTCTGTTACTAAGGTATGATTTTAGGTAGTTGAGGGAGTGGCCTCTGATACCATAGTGCGTTAATTTGGAGTACAGCAGTTCATGGTCGACTGTATCGAAAGCTTTACGTAAATCAATGAAAATGCCCAGCGGGACTTCTTTCTTTTCGAGTGCGGTATATATTAGTTCTAGCATGTGTATGATAGCATCATTCGTGCTTTTATTATTCCTGAATCCAAACTGAGAAGGGTTTAGTATGTTGTGTGAGACGAGGTAGGAATAGATCCGTCTATGCACTAATTTTTCAAAGATTTTAGAGAGCAGTGGTAAGTTAGATATTGGTCTATGGTTATTCAAGTCAGCTTGGTCACCTCCTTTGTGGATTGGAGTGACCCTCACTATTTTGAGGATTATTGGGAAGGTAGCTGGTTCAATGGATTTGTTAAAGAGCGTTGCAATAATTGGTGACAATACTTGAGAAGCTTTTTTGTACATAAAAGCAGGCAAGCTCTTTATGTCTCCTGCCTTGTTTTTAATGGTGTTTATGATGAGTATAACTTCTATGGGGTTGGTTGGAGCCAGGAATAGCGTATTTGGGTAGGTACCTATGGTGCAAGACGTTCACAAAATTCTAATGCAAAAAACTATGTATGCGTGTGCATGTATGAATGAAGCTTTGAACCAATCAGAAAAGGCCTTCACCAGTATTTGCATGGAAACTAGCATCTTAATTTCTTCCAAAAATGAGAAATTGGCATCTACACAGTCCAAAATTAATTCGACATTCCACACAGATACAACAGCTTTAAAAGTTTAAAGTCAATCTTAAGAGGTATCTTCTACTTATTGCAGAGACCATTATGCCCCGTGGCCTGGTGGCAAAAACTCAAGCTTCACACGGTGAGGGGTCTGGGTTCGATTCCCAGTGAAGGGGTGAAAACATTGGATGTGTTTTCTTATACAGGTTGTCCAGTGTTCACCCATCAGTAAAATGAGTACCCGGGTGTTAGTCGACTGGTGTGGGTCACATCCTGGGACAAAACTGACCTGACAATAATATATATCCTAGTGGAGGCTAGTACGCCAAACGGAGATGAATGAAATTGGCTCTGAGGCACCCACACCATCGTATGTCCTCGGATCACAGTAAAATACCTAGCTCAGCTGGGTGCATGATCTTTGTAGTATTGGGTGGTCCTGCGGGTTAGAGCGTCGTGAATTTTCTCTCGCCATGATATGGGCTAAAACGACGTGGCTAGTCGCAGTGTTGTTATTGATTAAATACCACTCGTTCGTGGTTACAATAACAATAATGTAATAATAATAATAATATCTTTATTTACTACATGTGCATAGTATACAGGTCTAGCTGGCATCAATGACTTACTACTATATAGAAAGCCCCTTGTTATGCAGAGCATTTCGGGCAAATTAGGTCAGTTTTGTCCCAGGATGCGACCCACACCAGTCGACTAACACCCAGGTACCCATTTTACTGATGGGTGAACACAAGACAACCAGTGTAAGGAAACATATCCGATGTTTTCACCCCTTCGCCGGGAATCAAACCCGGACATTCACCGTGTGAAGCGAGAGCTTTTGCTACCAAGCCACAGAGCACCATTATAATATACTAGTCGTGGAGGCTAGTACACAAAATGGGGAGTAGAATTAAATTAGCTATGAGGCAATCACACCATCATATGTCCTCGGATCACGGTAAAACACATAGTTCTGCTGGGTGCGTGGTCTTTGTAGGATTGGATTGTCCCATGAGTTAGAGCGTCGTGAATTTTCTCTTGCCATGAAGCGGACTAAAACGACACGGGTTCGAGTCCTCCGCTAGTCACAGTGTTGTTACTGATTATATATATATATATATATATATATATATATATATATATATATATATATATATATATATATATATATATATATAGTGCCAAATAGGCAGAACTTGCGATCTTGGCTTAAATAGCAACGCTCATCTTGCCATATAGGACAAGTGAAAATTTGTGTATGCAATAATTTCGTCAAAATCATTCTGAACCTAACGAAAAAAAATATATTTGATTGTGTTTGTTTAGTACTAAATTATTGTAAACGTATTTAAAATATATTTAGTTGGGTTAGGCTAAAATAAATTGCTCTTGTTATAATAAGGTTAGGTAAGTTTTCTAAGATTCTTTTGGTGCAAAATTAAAAATTTTTACATTAACATTAATGAAAAAAATATATCTTTAAACGTATAAAAGAAAATTCCAGAAAGGACTTAATTTTAAATGAGTTCTTGCTAATTGACCAGTTTTACATCTTCGGCACGACATATATATATATATATATATATATATATATATATATATATATATATATATATATATATATATATATATATATATATATATATATATATATATATATATATATATATATATATATATACTAGTTGCAACCTCATTGTACTCGACAAGAATGTCCTTTTTTTTTTCGTGGCAAGCTTCTAGATCTGTTTCCTGCAGGTTTTATCAACAAGTATTTAAGTCACAAAAACATGGACATGTAGTCATGCTTACCTCAGCACAAATGATTATTCCTAACAGCACCTGCAGGACGATCACCTACTAATCTAGTTACCTTAATTTTTTTTAAAACAGGCACATCTTGACAGAAGGGAATACAATAATGCTTGAATTATTATTATAATAAAAAAGAAGCGCTAAGCCACAAGGACTATACAGTATAATGCTTGAATCATTCAACAGTCACGGCCACACTCATCCATGCTACCTAGGTGGACTGTCAAATAAAAGGCAAACGTGATTTGGGCTTTGCTTTTTAAACCACGAGGATTCAGTCAGTGATAAATTAGCATAGGCTTGCACTTGAAATCACCTGATGCATTAACGCTCAGAAGCAAACTGAAGCGATCCTTCGCTGCCTTGAATCCTGGTAGATTTTTTTCTCGTGTTTGTTGGTGAAGGCTCTAGGTGGCACATTCTTTCAAAATAATTCTGTTTGGAGGTGTATCCCTCCTCAGAAATAATTTCCACCAACTGGGTAGGGAAATTCCCGTCATCAGCGTGGTCAGCAGACGCACTTTCTCCACTAAATTTTATTTGATGCAGTCGACTGAACATTGTAAATCTGTATGCCCAGCTGGGTTCACATTTCACGCTAAGCTGGAGCTGACACCTAGTGCCATAGGCTTACCAATCTCAGCTAGCACCACCCTTACCTCGCTTGCCGCCAACTCAACCTAGAGGCAACAGCTGTCACTCCTCTCTCCCTCGCGGGCATGGCCCTCTGGGTCACCCCAGGGCACTCAAACACACTGCCTGTGTACCACGAACCTAAATTAAGGAGCCTCCGAAGCCTTATCATTCATCCTCCGCTACCAAGTACACGCAAATCTATTACGATTGCGATATTGGTGGAAGCAGTGGTCACAGCGGTGGTCACAGCGGTGGTCGCAGCGGTGGTCGCAGCAAGTGTGTTGCCCGGAGAGAGGAAGAAAGGAGGATTAAGATGTTGTTTCCACTTCATCCCCCCATACAAGAAGCATGCATCTCTCTAAGCATTTTCCTGAAGTCTTGTCTGCAAGTTTCATCATTTAGACAGGATCAGCAGGATCCAGGCTGAAATTTGCTGAATTTTTCTCGAGAAATCTTTGTGGCGTTCCCTGCCACTCCACAGCATCCTACGCTGTTTTCAAGTCACGTTTCAGCATTACCTGTGTGTTTCTACGGTTGTTTTCAGCTCAGCACGCCTATTTCAGCAAGTCAGAGGCGAGTCTGTGCAGTGCTCTGCGTCTAGTGTGGGTGTTTCTCCCTGTGCTTGTGGGCATGAGAGCAAGAAGTGGTCGTAGTTCCTTGCCTCACTCACCCACGCCTCGCACCACCATACACCACTATGCTCTCACTCTCTCTCTGATGCTTTTTTATGAGTTCGGTGTGAATTCGTTGCCAGAGCTGTGTCCGAGGTCACTCGAAGACACGTGGGTCACGAAGCTACATGTGAATAAGACCACGTGGAGCGGGCCACGTGAGTCACCAAGACAGATTGTTCCAAGCCCATGCTGTTGTCTGCTGCATGGGATTACCCATGACGTCACCATGCTGCCCGCATCACTCCCCTGATGTTACGATGCTGCCCAACGTCACCCACGACATCTGCCTGACGTCACTCTGGACGTTGGACGTTGCCTGACGTCACCTCGCCACGTCAACCGCGATGTCTGCCTGACGTCACCTTGCTACGTCACCATGCTGCCTGACATTACTTATGACATCTGCCTGACGCCACTGAAGGATGTCACCTCGCAATGCCACCCTGGATGTCTGCCTGATGTCACCCCACGACATCCATCACGCCTGACATCACCACATGTCACACTGAGAATGTTATAGTTTCACGGTAAGCAATTTGTTTCAGTATTGTCGAGAAGATATATGTCACGTGTTAATTCCTCTCAGTCAGTGTTCTCACATGTTCGTGAATGGCTTAGTGTTGATTTTTGCACAGAAAATCGTCATTTAATAGTGCAAGCCATGTTATAACTGCATGTGCAGTGTGGGTGTGTGCAGTTTTCCGTGTTTGTAGATGAATGGTTCAGAGAACCAACAAGTTGATAAATTAGACACATGTGCAACTCTTGGGTATCTTTATTGAGGAAACGTTTCGCCACATAGTGGCTTCATCAGTCCATACAAAGGAGAAACTTGAAGAGCAGGAGGAGAATGAGGTAATCAGTCCCTCAACCTTGAGTCGATGTGGTCAGTCCATCATTCTATTCAAGATTGATGGACTGACCACATCGACTCAAGGTTGAGGGACTGATTACTTCATTCTCCTCCTGTTCTTCAAGTTTCTCCTTTGTATGGACTGATGAAGCCACTGTGTGGCGAAACGTTTCCTCAGTAAAGATACCCAAGAGTTGCACATGTGTCTAATTTATCAGTTTTCCGTGTGTCCTGTGTGGTCTGAGCACAGATGTGTGTGTAGGCCACAGTATGGTCTGAGCTCAGACCATTGTTAACACCCTCGTGTTACTTGTCACTCACTGTGACTGTTGACAGCTGACATTAGTCAGCCCAGGCATCAGTTTATGAGCGTCTGAGCCTCCATGTACATAAAGCTCTTATGCTCGCCGCTCATAGACACCACCATGCCCGAGTTTTACCTACTACGACTCCCCATTCAGACTCGTTTCTTGCCACCTCCTGACCATCAGAGTGCAGTTATGTGTAGAAAACCAGTCTGAGGATGCTTAGACTAACCTCTGCTATGACTCCAACTCTGTTGAGAGAATGACACTGTCAAGCGACAGTAGTCCCGCCAGCAGGTGACTGTCTGACTCATGTCACAGCTTCAGTGGGCAGCCTGCACAATGATTATGTCACTGACTGCTAGCCCGCTCACTCCAGTTACTGTGTATGCTGCTATGACTCCCAGATGTTTCGCCCGAGTCGTCTCTGCTGCGATATTGGTGGAAGCGGTGGTCGCAGCCCCAGCAACAGTACCAGTCGAGAAATGTCCTCCTGAGTTGTTTGCCAGAAGAAGTCCTGTCCAGTTGTTGGGTACTGACGACATCTTACTCTAGGGCACCAGCAGGTTATGCCCCAGGATGAATGAACCCTGCAGCAGCTACTACGATGACTGCTTCATCCTTCCAGATAAGACTGTACCCTGTTATGTCATAGCTCAGCTGCAGCGATGTCTCCTGTGTTGCAGTATCTGTCCAGACGCACACCCCCACCTTATTGTTTTTCCTCCCTGTAGGAAGTTTTTTTTGTCCATATCCACATGTATAGATATTTTTATTTTGTGTTCTGTGCCCTGTTTCTGCAAGAGAGACCGAGTTTTTTTTTCAGTCATGGTCAAGGACGACCATGGGTAGGTGGCTGAGCGATGTATGCCCAGCTGGGTTTATATTTCACGCCACGCTGGTGCTGACACCTAGTGGCATAGGCTTACCAATATCAGCCAGCACCACCCTTACCCGGCTTCACCTGCTGCCATCTCAACCTAGAGGCAACAGCTGCCACTCTTCTCTCCCTCAAGGGCATGGGCCTCTGGATCACCCCAGGACACTTAACACACTGCTTGTGTACCACGAACCCAAATAAAGTAAGGAGCCTCCAAAGCCTTATCATTCATCCTCCACTACCAAGTACACACAAATCTATTACGATTGTGATAAATCATTCAGAACTAAAAGAACACTCTTAAGATCAAGGCTGTCCTTTTTGCTTATCCACTGTCTTACAGTACGATAATGCTCTCTCCCATATTATAAGAGCATTGAGTGGGGCACCCTTCCTTATTCAATAACATTTGTCTTATTCACTTGTAATGACTTTGTAATTTCTTCAACAGCTTATAATCTGGATCACTCACCGCACATGCTCTTATCTTCAATTCATTGTCTCTAATCATATTCCGAAGAATAGGAGGCCCCGAGTTATTGTTTACTACACTTAATATACAGACAAGACGGTTCAAACTACGGGAGTACTAACTCGGGGCCTCCTGCGAGTGAAACACCCTGTATAAAAAGACGAGATATAGTAATAAAAAGATCCAAAACCGATTAACAGACACATTATTTAGGTATGGAATGCGTCCACAAGCAAAATTAGCGTGGGTAGTTGTACTTTGAACTTGGATACAATATTTAATTGAAAACGCGCTCATCGTATGTGCACTTATTGGGTTTCTATTGCATTTTCCAAATAAAACCGTTAAACCCACATAGGTCATACAGAGCAGAGATGGGCAAAGAGATATAAGTAGGGAGTTATTAAGAGTGGAGAGATAAAATAATTTGTGCCAAAGGTATGACTCTTGCTATAGTAACAAAGTCTGTATGAAAGGTGGGGCTTTAGGCAAGGAAGGTAGTCAAAATGAATGCCTCCTGGAATTGGAGATGTCTCTAATAGGCAGGGCAGACTGTTAATGTGTATTGCACTGTTAGTCACCGGGTAATCTTCGTATTCATGTTTTGACCAATTCGTAAACATGCGAGGGTGGGTTCCCACGCCATGGAATGATGGGAAGACTGCCAGTTGTGGTTTCAAGGACATTTTTTTTTCTATAATTCAAGAGCAACACAGTTGCCAGCAGGTATGGAGTCTCTGTGATCGTACTGTATAACAGCCAGAATAGAGAAATAAAGAACTACACACAAAATAATAACAGAAGGATGAAACAGTGACACAGCCTAGTAAAACATAGTATTACTATGGACAAAATTAGAAGAGAAAAATGTATAAGCAATAACAGGGACACGGCAGAGATAAGTACAGTGAGACAACACAAATACAAATCAGCAGACAACAAAAGCTGAGAAGTCACGAACGAAATGTAGAGAATACGATTGCAGTTCACAGAATGTTAGATAATAGGAAATATTCATGAAAGATACAATAATAGACAGATACAATAAATAATCGGGAATGACATAGAAACAAAACTTTCAGAAAATAGCAATAGGATTTGAGGAAGAGAACCGACATGAAAAATTGTCGGTATGCCGACATTAAGTACCTATGTGTTCTTCCAAATAATACAAAATGTGTCTTACACATTCTTTGATTCACTCCAGAATTGTCTATTTTAATAATGGAAGAGCGCTAAACCTGCAGGTGTCATACAGAGCTTGAAGAATGTGAGACATTCGGGTTCGATCCAAGGAAGGGGGAGGATAAGCCCAATTCCTTGGACCAAGAGCCCCTCATAGGCATTATGGCACCTCCTTTGAGGGAAATCACTCCAAAGAACCTTGACACAATACACTGGATTAGGGGTTCCCAACCTGGGCCCTGAGGGCCGCATGTGGCCCTTCCAGGAAATGGATGCGATCCTCACATGAAATTATGAATTCACTTTTATGTAGGCTCCACACTGCACAGTGTCTAGAATTACAAAATATTTAAAGCCATTATACACCGTTGAAACGTTATTGCTACCTCTAACAGCCACTTTTCACTTCTGATCAGTGCCGGTTTATACTTGTAGCACATTACTAAGGTCCTGCGGTGATGTGTATACTGTTAGTTATTCTTTTATATATTTCACTTTCTAGGTGTTAGGAAATGAACACTCAAAGTACTCATGAGCTCAACCCTTTGTGACTGTGTGGTTAGTGACAATAACCATGTAATCAGTTTTGAATTGCGGCTAGAGGCAGAGGAAAGAAAGTCTCCCTGATAACATTGTGTATACATAGTGTATAGTGTATACTACAGTGGCTCCCTAAGAAATGCTAAAGTGTCATTTGAAAACAGGTGAATTTGTAAATGAAGTGATAAGCCTATAGAGGCAGGTGCCAGAAACTTACCACACTGGTCAGCTGTTTTAATAATCTTCCTGGCCTGCTAGTGTACTCGCATATAATCTAGTGATACCAGTGAATAGCAGAATACAGTGTTGTAGTAGCAACTAACCAGTATAATAATGGTACTTAGTGGAGTGGAGTGACTTTCATTAGTTTCTTTTTTCTTGAAATACCAGACGTATACTGTGAATTTCATATAGCCTGTAGTTACCAGGGGTCGCAATATACACAACGAGAAGCAAATATTACTACAGAAAAAGCGTCTTTCCTCCAAAATTTCCACCAGTCAACTATAGTGATAATATAGCATTTATTGTGGGGGAGACGGAAAAAAAACTAGAAAAGCTAGATACAGTGATCGATAAACAAGGGTCATTGTAGGAGCTGCCAGCAGTCACCGGTTCTTCAACACGCAAGTTATACTTTTGTATCAAACAAATCACATATTACTCGGGTAGATAATTTCCAGTAGATCCTTCATGTGTTAGTCCAAATCACCGACCAGTATGTTTTAAATAAGTGACCCACTGATCAGATCAGCCTGGTTCCGAACCCTTGACTGGTCGAACCCTCGACTGGTCCAAACCCTTTGACCGGTTTCAAAAGGATTCATTGGACAATAAAGCAGACTGTAAACGGATAGGGTTGTAGGCGCCCTTATCAAACACAAACAATAAATATAAAACAAGATCGTACACCGGTAAGCTGTCCATAATATACAAGTACAGTTAGAAATAGAAATACAAATAGCTAGAGCTTCACTTTAAGGAGGTTATTAATAGAGTATTCAAGAGGTTGCTAGTTGAATTACAGTAAATCAACCATTCAAATCATTATGAAGCTCTGTGTAGTCTGCAATCAAACAAACGGGCATCCACATGGATAAATTGTCATTTTTGTGGAATTTGGTGTCACGCCCCTTGTGCAGATATCCAAGAACTAGCTACAAGCAGTATTAAAACAGGGAAGTGTTTTTGGGTATGCCCAAATGAGATAAATCTGTGGACTAAAATCACATTGGTACTAAAAGAGGATAACATCAAAGCTGCTTTCATAGAAAACCTGAAAGCATTCTATAACAGATGGGAACATAAAAAGTCTGGGCTGGATGGTACTGCCCTTGATGCTGGCCATGTAGTCAGAAACTGTAAGGCTGGAGGTGATGTCCTGGTAGTCAGTAAATGTGGGGCTGATAGTGCTGTCCTGGTAGACAGTAATGGTGAAGCTGGAGGTGCTCTCCTGGGAGACAGTAATGGTGAAGCTGGAGATTTTGTCCAGGTAGTCGGGAATTATACGCAGGAAGGAATGCATATAAATGACCTCATGGGAGACAGGAGCCGTAGTGGGGAATCAAGTGTAGTCAAAGATAAGATAAAACCAATATTGCAAACTAGAAATACCACAGGAAATAGCAAACAACAGGACTCCACTAGCAATAGTGAGGATATATTACCAAAAACAACTGGTGGGAGCTCCATTGTTGGTGCTAGGGAGGATAGGAATAAGACAGGTAAACATGCACCAACAGGGAATACAGTCACAGAAACCCAAGGCAAACGGAAACCAAGCCTGTGCACATACTATGCACTTGGTATCTGCAGGCATGGGAAATCTGGAAAAACAGATGGGACGTGCAACTATGACCACCCTAGAAAATGCCGTGCCCATATGACAACAGGAAAATGCAAACTCCTTTGCTGTAAGCTTTTTCACCCTGAAATGTGTACCTCTTCAGTACAGGAGAGACTGTGCTATAACTTAAATTGCCAGGCACACCATCTAAAGGGGACAAAAAGATACAAAACATCCAGGCCATGGGAAAACCTGGGTAGCCACAGCCACTCAAGAGGGAGAGGTTTTTTAGTGCCAGAAAGGAAAAAAAAACTGGCAGGAAATGGCAGAAATCGTACACCAAATCCAGTCATTCCTGGAGTGGAACCACAGTCGATGGCCTCCACTCCAAACCAACAGATACAGATACTAATGCTGGAAAAAAAATCCCCCCCCCAGTACCAACAATACCACCAGTCCGATGACATTCTTCTTTGCAAATATACAGGGTCTAAAGCCAGCAACAAACAACAAAATACCTTTCATCCGTGGACTGCTTGCAGAGGCAAAGGCAATGTTCGCGGCTTTCACTGAGACCCACATAAAGGATCATTTGGACAACGAAATATGGATCCCAGGTTACAACCTATACAGATGTGACAGAGTGAACAGGCAAAAGGGGGGGGGGTTGGCCTGTACATTGCAGAGTCACTTGTTTGCACAGAACTGCTAAATGCCTCAAATGATGTAGTGGAAGTTTTAGCAGTAAAGATCGAGAACCAAAACCTAGTCATTGTGGTAGTCTACAAGCCTCCGGATGCAACATCCCAGCAATTCCAGGAACAGCTGTTAAAAATTGACCACTGTTTGGAAAATCTTCCAGCTCCTGCACCCAATATCTTGCTCCTGGGGGATTTCAACTTAAGGCACCTAAAATGGAGGAATATAGCAAATAATATTGTTGCAGTAATAACACCAGGAGGCAGCTCTGATGAAAACTCACACTCACACGAGCTTTTAAATCTCTGCACAAAAATTCAATTTAAACCAGCAAATAATAGAGCCTACTAGACTGGAGAATACACTAGACCTCATCTTCACTAACAATGATGATCTGATACGAAATGTCACCATATCAAAAACAATATACTCGGATCACAACATAATTGAGGTTCAGACATATATGCGTGGAGCCCCAGACCGACATAATGAGATTAGTCACGAGGGAGCATTCACCAAATTCAACTTCAATAGCAAAAACATAAAGTGGAACCAAGCAAACCAAGTCCTAACCGATATAAGCTGGGAAGATATACTAAGCAACACAGACTCCAACTTATGCCTAGAACAGATTAACTCGGTGGCACTCGATGTATGCACAAGACTTATTCCTCTAAGAAAAAGGAGGAGTAGATGTAAAATAGAAAGAGACAGGCGCTCCCTTTACAGGTGACGGAAAAGAATAACAGAGCGGCTAAAAGAAGTCAATATATCTGAAATGTGTAGGGAGACACTGGTCAGAGAAATAGCAAGCATCGAACTTAAGCTAAAGGAATCTTATAGGAGTCAGGAATCGCGGGAAGAACTAAAAGCCATAAATGAAATCGAAAGAAACCCAAAGTATTTCTTCTCCTATGCCAAATCAAAGTCGAGAACAACGTCCAGTATTGGGCCCTTACTTAAACAAGATGGGTCCTACACAGATGACAGCAAGGAAATGAGTGAGCTACTCAAGTCCCAGTATGACTCAGTTTTTAGCAAGCCGCTAACCAGACTGAGAGTCGAAGATCAAAATGAATTTTTTATGAGAGAGCCACAGAATTTGGTTAACACAAGCCCATCTGATGTTATCCTGACTCCAAATGACTTCGAACAGGCGATAAATGACATACCCATGCACTCTGCCCCAGGGCCAGACTCATGGAACTCCGTGTTCATCAAGAACTGCAGTTCTTGATGAACACGGAGTTTTTACCATCCTATGGAGAGGGAGCATGGACACGGGGTTCGTCCCACAGTTACTAAAAACAACAGACATAGCCCCACTCCACAAAGGGGGCAGTAAAGCAATAGCAAAGAACTACAGACCGATAGCACTAACATCCCATATCATAAAAATCTTTGAAAGGGTCCTAAGAAGCAAGATCACCACCCATCTAGAAACCCATCAGTTACACAACCAAGGGCAACATGGGTTTAGAACAGGTCGCTCCTGTCTGTCTCAACTATTGGATCACTACGACAAGGTCCTAGATGCACTAGAAGACAAAAAGAATGCAGATGTAATATATACAGACTTTGCAAAAGCCTTCAACAAGTGTGACCATGGCGTAATAGCGCACAAAATGCGTGCTAAAGGAATAACAGGAAAAGTCGGTCGATGGATCTATAATTTCCTCACTAACAGAACACAGAGTAGTAGTCAACAGAGTAAAGTCCGAGGCAGCTACGGTGAAAATCTCTGTTCCACAAGGCACAGTACTCGCTCCCATCTTGTTCCTCATCCTCATATCTGACATAGACAAGGATGTCAGCCACAGCACCGTGTCTTCCTTTGCAGATGACACCCGAATCTGCATGACAGTGTCTTCCATTGCAGACACTGCAAGGCTCCAGGCGGACATCAACCAAATCTTTCAGTGGGCTGCAGAAAACAATATGAAGTTCAACGATGAGAAATTTCAATTACTCAGATATGGTAAACACGAGGAAATTAAATCTTCGTCAGAGTACAAAACAAATTCTGGTCACAAAATAGAGCGAAACACCAACGTCAAAGACCTGGGAGTGATCATGTCGGAGGATCTCACCTTCAAGGACCATAACATTGTATCAATCGCATATGCTAGAAAAATGACAGGATGGGTAATGAGAACCTTCAAAACTAGGGATGCCAAGCCCATGATGATACTCTTCAGGTCACTTGTTCTATCTAGGCTGGAATATTGCTGCACACTAACAGCATCTTTCAAGGCAGGTGAAATTGCTGACCTAGAAAATGTACAGAGAACCTTCACGGCGCGCATAACGGAGATAAAACACCTAAATTACTGGGAGCGCTTGAGGTTCCTGAACCTGTATTCCCTGGACGCAGGCGGGAGAGATACATGATTATATAAACCTGGAAAATCCTAGAGGGACTAGTACCGAACTTGCACACGAAAATCACTCACTACGAAAGCAAAAGACTTGGCAGACGATGCAACATCCCCTCAATGAAAAGCAGGGGTGTCACTAGCACGTTAAGAGACCATACAATAAGTGTCAGGGGCCCGAGACTGTTCAACTGCCTCCCAGCATACATAAGGGGGATTACCAACAGACCCCTGGCAGTCTTCAAGCTGGCACTGGACAAGCACCTAAAGTCGGTTCCTGACCAGCCGGGCTGTGGCTCGTACGTTGGTTTGCGTGCAGCCAGCAGTAACAGTCTGGTTGATCAGGCTCTGATCCACCAGGAGGCCTGGTCACAGACCGGGCCGCGGGGGCGTTGACCCCCGGAACTCTCTCCAGGTAAACTCCAGCTAGAGGTATAATGTTAATATCGATCATTACAAAACGCGGCCTTCTTTTAAATTTGACTTTTCAAATGGGCCGTTTCATACTAAAAGGCTGCGGACTACTGCCCTAGATTATTTGAAACAAAAGAAAAACATGCGTGCAGCAATGTGGTATGGTCAGGCATACAAGTGTATGTTTGGAAGAAAAGCTTTCATAACAAAAATTAATGCCACAACACTCGGTGTGCGTGAAAGCCAATACGGAGAGGGTCAACATGCTGCCGAGCTATGACACTAAAAACAAATTTCGTTATTTAAGTCTGAAATTTTTAATTTTGGACATGACCCTCTAACTGCAAACCTTCAAAACAATTCGATGAACGATGAAGAAGTTTCTTGGCGTTATCCCACAAAACTACATACGCACCTGCCAGTCCCGTGCAGGTCCTCATCAGATCTAACCTACCCAGCATTCTACACCTGACTCCATTCCTATAAATACTCACGTACCTTTCATGAACCCGGGTAGATCTGTTTGTGACTTGATAAAGTCCACTGTGTAAGCGAAACGTTGTCAATAAAGGAACACATTATAGTGCTTATGTGTTTATTTTCCATTGTGTCGGTATTTTATACCATTTATTTCCAAGTAGTCTCTTTGTTGTGATGGAAGGCTTGAAAGAGTAGCGAATGGTGTGTGTTTTCTTGGGTATTGCTGTATTGGCTGCTTGTGGAATGGTTTCCTGGATGATCTTGAGTTGCGTGTCAGTGTCAGACAGGTTTGTTGTTGTAATCGTATGTTAGGTTGGTGTTATCTGTGTTGCTTAAAAGCTTCCCAATCAGCGTTCTTGTAGGCGAGTGAAGGTGTGGCTGGAATAAGGATGGGACTAGGGGTGTGAAGAATGGTGGGGATGTAGTCTGAACCAGGGAGTGGTCCAGGGGCACTGTAGTGTTGGAAAGGGGAGCGGGTTCTATTTGCAAGAATGATATCAGGTTTTCCTTGGCCCTGGTGACCATAGAAGGTGTTGAATTGAGGACCTAGGTTAGTTAGTTTAATATGTTTATTACGCACCCCATACCCATCCTGTGGGCGGTAGTCAAAAGATTACAGAGGTACATAATTGGTCCAGGGACTGGACTCCAAAGTTTTGAAAGCTGAGCAAGTTACAGAGGTAATGGACTCACAATTTACAAAGGTAATGAACTCACAATTTACAAAGGTAATGCACTCACAATTTACAAAGGTAATGAACTCCAGGTAGGTCTAGTCACAATCATGACAAGTTACAAAGGTATTTACAGATTACAGAGGTACGTAATGGGTCCAGGGACTGGGCCCCCAAAGTTTTGATAGCTGAACTAGGTACACAGGTAATGAACTCACAAGTTACAAATGTAATGAATCCTGTAAGAATGGTTACCTAGGTGAAGCAGATCTTTGTGGTTTATAAAGTTAAGTAACTGTGTGCCTAGCTGGTTGTTGGAAGATTGGTGGCATGTCTGGTGTCTAGCGTTCATGTCTGCTAGGAGGTAGGAGGGAGTATTGGTGTGGTTGAACACTAGAGAGAGGTCGTGAATGTTAAGAGCAGAACTGGGTGTTGTGTAAGTGGTGAAGAAGATGAATGGGTCCAGGTGAGTGTGCATTCTAACTGCGAGGCAGTGGTGATGGGTGAATGGAAGTGGGAAAAATTCATGTTTGATGTTGGAGTTAACAAGACTGGCAACTCCATCGTGGGGGTCGTAGGGAGATTGTTGTGCAGTATAGCCACAGTGGAGGATGGCGGACTCGTTGAGGTGCTTTGAGGCAGGTGCTGTTGAGTAAGACAACATCTGGTCTCTGCCTCAAGTTCTGCCAACATGTGTCTGACAGGGAAGTAAGAACGTATCTTAAGTTGAATCACCTTGAATGTTCTTGATGGGATCAGCAGTTGATGTCAGTGAGGGTTATAGCGAGGTACCATGAAGGTTGTACCATCTGAGGTGTATTTGAAGGTAAAATCACTACACCCGCAAGGAAGGGGTGGATCTGGACTGTGCGAGTCTATTGTATTCTCTGGACTGTCTTTCAAAGGTTGGCACAGGTTTTTGGTAGGATGATTTACGTCTAGAGGCTATATTTGTTTTCCTGGATGAGGTGGGTGCAACGGTGGAGGAGGTGGTAGTCTGGGTGACGGCGGGTGTAGTGGAAGTAGTGGATTATTATAATAAAAAAGCGCTAAACCCGGAGGCAGTGGAGATGGCGAATGTGGGGTGAGGTAGGAGAGCTGTAGTGGGTGTGGTGTTTGTGTGGGGAATGATGGTAGAGGTAGAAGAGCTAGGGAGGGGGGTTAAGATGGTTGGGTAAAAGAGCTAGGGAGAGGGGTTGAAAGTGGTGGGGGAGGAAAGAGGGTGTGGGGGAGCCTTTGGAAGTGAAATAAACCCCTCATGGAAGGTTCCTTGATGTTGGTGAGGGGCTCTTGATTTAGGGAATTGGATCTGTGCTCCAGTTCTCCGAATTAAGCCTGAATGCCTTCCACATCCCCCCCCGGGCGCTGTATAATCCTACGGGTTTAGCGCTTCCCCTTTGATTATAATAATAATAATGGAAGTGAAATATGAGGGAGGGACTTAAGGAAGACTGATGGCTGCTAATAGGAGGTTGAGGGTGTGTGAGTAATCTAAGTTGTGAGTTTGGGAGAGGGCTGTCGCTGAGTACACAGCTGTTACAATTTTGCAGTTTATGTAATCTAGATTGGTTGTGGGTGGCGAGGTACTTGAGGTTGGTGTGGTGTTGTGTGGAGGTTGGGTAGGGAAGGGGTTGGGGGATATTGTGTGAGACCTGTTGAGTGTGCTAGCCCAAGGGTTGGTGGGAGGGGGGTTTGCCTGGGGAGGGTGGAGCAGGGAGGGGGTTGTAATCCCCACTAATGTGGTCTGACTATATATAGAGAGCGAGAGACCCGGGCCGGAAGAGTACCGGCGAATCAAGAAGAGCGGTGGGCAGTTATACGTCTCTACAGCCATGAAGTTTGTGGTACATGTTTTGGTTACATTGTGCTACGCCTCTGCTCAATGTAGTTTTATATCTTTATTATGCACTCCATACCCATCCTGTGGGCGGTAGTCAAAAGATTACATAGGTACATAATGGGTCCAGGGACTGGACCCCAAAGTTTTTATAGCTGATCAAGTTACAAAGGTAATGAACCACCTACACTCCTATACATGGTTACAATCATGAATAAATTACTAAGTAATGAGCCATTCACACGTCCACACCCGGTCACAATTGTTATGAGTTATAAGTACAAATATTAAGCGGGACACACACACACACACACACACACACACACACACACACACACACACACACACACACACACACACACACACACACACACACACACAAGAAGGCGTTTGACAGTTCTACACACGAGATTAACGCAAAAACTGGAGGACCAAGCAGGGGTAACAGGGAAGGCACTACAATGGATCAGGGAATACTTGACAGGAATGGTACGTGGCGAGGTGTCAGAGTGGGCACCTGTGACCAACGAGGTCCCACTGGGGTCAGTCCTAGGACCAGTGCTGTTTCTGGTATTTGTGAACGACATGACGGAAGGAATAGACTCCGAAGTGTCCCTGTTTGTAGATGACGTGAAGTTGATGAGAAGAATTCATTCGATCGAAGACCAGGCAGAACTACAAAGGGATCTGGACAGGCTGCAGACCTGGTCCAGCAATTGGCTCCTGGAGTTCAACCCCACCAAGTGCAGTCATGAAGATTGGGGAAGGGCAAAGAAGACCGCAGACGGAATATAGTCTAGGGGGCCAGAGACTACGAACCTCACTCAAGGAAAAAGATCTTGGGGTGAGTATAACACCAGGCATATCTCCTGAAGTGCACATCAACCAAATAACTGCTGCAGCATGTGGGCGCCTAGCAAACCTCAGAACAGCATTCCGACATCTTAATAAGGAATCGTTCAGGACCCTGTATACCGTGTACGTTGGGCCCATATTGGAGTATGCGGCACCAGTTTGGAACCCACACCTAGCCAAGCACGTAAAGAAACTAGAGAAAATGCAAAGGTTTGCAACAAGACTAGTCCCAGAGCTAAGATATATGTCCTACGAGGAGAGGTTAAGGGAAATCAACCTGACGACACTGGAGGATGGGAGAGATAGGGGGGACATGATAACGACATACAAAATACTGAGAGGAATTGACAAGGTGGACAAAGACAGGATGTTCCAGAGATGGGACACAGCAACAAGGGGACACAGTTGAAAGTTGAAGACACAGATGAATCACAGGGATGTTAGGAAATATTTCTTCAATCATTGAGTAGTCAGGAAGTGGAATAGTCTAGCAAGTGAGGTAGTGGAGGCAGGAACCATACATAGCTTTAAGATGAAGTATGATAAAGCTCATGGAGCAGGGAGAGAGAGGACCAAGTAGCACTCAGTGAAGACTCAGGAGCTGAGTCTCGACTCCTGTAACCACAATTAGGCGAGTACACACACACACGAGCGCGCGCGCACACACACACAAACCGTTGTGGATCTACTAGGCTGTTGCCACACAGATACAAACATAAAAAGATCAAAGTGAGTGTGGAAACAGATGATCAAGAATTACCAGCGTTTGGTTAACAAGTGAAATGTGGGGCACCGTAATGTGAGTGAAAAAGTTAATAAGCAAAAGGAGAAAGAAAAAATAAGATATACAACAAGGGAAGGTGGCAGTAGGCCTACTGAAGCAGTGACGTCACAAAAGTTTGTATGCCATTATACATATAAAGTGTAACACCGAATGTGAAGTGTATTCTGTAATAAGTGAAAAGTGAAATCACTTAAAGAATGCGGGATGCACGAGCATATATGGTTATAAACATCATGGGTGAAGGAGTTACAAAATAGTGATAGAAGGCCTATGTACGACGACTACGTCATCAGCTTCTGGCAACTTGTCATCACACCGCTGTCAGCGCAAGTATTCACCTGTTGAGGTTGCATTTTGCAAGGTTGAGTTCTGGTCCTGCATCACTGTTAGATACTGGTCACTCACTTCTGCAAGCCATTACAGAATTAGAGTAGAAATAGCATAGACGAGAGTGCAAGGAGTAAAGCGGTAGTGAGGGATAACGTCAGACACTTAAGATGAGACAAGCTAAATTTTACAACCTAGCTACTTTCTGAATTTTATAAGTAGAATCGATAAGTGTTACAAGTATTGGTAAGCTTAGAATTACTGGTATCTTCCGGTATTTATTAGCAGTATGAATACTTAGAAGTGGGGGCACACACACACACACACACACACACACACACACACACACACACACACACACACACACACACACACACACACACATACACACACACATACACACACACATACACACACACACATACACATACACACACACACACACACACACACACACATACACACACAGCAGAGAAGAAAGTGATTACATAGCGGGAACGCTTCACTCTGGAGGTCCCAAGGTGGTAATAGCAGTGATGTATAACCCACCACAGAACAGCAGGAGGCCAAGGCAAGAGTACGACGAGAGCAATAGAGCGATGGTTGACACACTGGCTAGAGTGGCCAGAAGAGCTCATGCATGCAGGGCAAAGCTCATGATCATGGGTGACTTTAACCACAAGGAGATCGATTGGGAGAACTTGGACCCGCATGGGGGCCAAGATACATGGAGGGCTAAGATGATGGAGGTTGTACTGGAAAACTTCATGTACCAACACGTAAGGGACACTACAAGAGAGAGAGGAGAGGATGAACCAGCAAGGCTGGACTTAGTATTCACTTTGAGTAGTGCAGATATCGAGGACATCACATATGAAAGACCCCTTGGGGCCAGTGACCATGTGGTTTTAAGCTTCGAATACACAGTAGAGCTACAAGTGGAGGGAGAAGCAGGAAGGCCAGGACGAATGAAGCCAAACTACAAGAAAGGGGACTACACAGGAATGAGGAACTTCCTGAACGGGGTTCAGTGGGACAGAGAACTGGCAGGGAAGCCAGTTAATGAGATGATGGAATATGTAGCAACAAATGCAAGGAGGCTGAGGAGAGGTTTGTACCCAAGGGTAACAGGAATAATGAAAAAGCCAGGATGAGCCCATGGTTTATCCAAAGGTGCAGGGAGGCAAAAACCAAGTGTGCTAGGGAATGGAAGAAATATAGAAGGCAAAGGACCCAGGAGAATAAGGAGAGCAGTCGTAGAGCCAGAAACGAATATGCAAAGATAAGAAGGGAGGCCCAAAGACAATATGAAAATGACATAGCAGCGAAAGCCAAATCTGACCCGAAACTGTTGTACAGCCACATCAGGAGGAAAAGAACAGTCAAGGACCAGGTAATCAGGCTAAGGACGGAAGGAGGAGAGACAACAAGAAATGACCGTGAAGTATGTGAGAAACTCAACAAGAGATTCAAAGAAGTGTTCACAGAGGAGACAAAAGGGGCTCCAGAAAGACGGAGAGGTGGGGCACACCACCATGTGCTGGACACAGTGCACACAACCGAGGAAGAAGTGAAGAGGCTTCTGAGTGAGCTAGATACCTCAAAGGCAATGGGGCCAGATAACATCTCCCCATGGGTATTGAGAGAGGGAGCAGAGGCGCTATGTGTACCCCTAACAACAATATTCAATACATCTATCGAAACAGGGAGATTGCCTGAGGCATGGAAGACAGCAAATGTAGTCCCAATCTTTAAAAAAGGAGACAGACATGAAGCATTAAACTACAGACCAGTGTCACTGACATGTATAGTATGCAAAATCATGGAGAAGATTATCAGGAGAAGAGTGGTGGAACACCTAGAAAGGAATGATCTCATCAACAGCAGCCAACATGGTTTCAGGGATGGGAAATCCTGTTTCACAAACCTACTGGAGTTCTATGACATGGTGACAGCAGTAAGACAAGAGAGAGAGGGGTGGGTGGATTGCATATTCTTGGACTGCAAGAAGGCGTTTGACACAGTTCCACACAAGAGATTGGTGCAAAAACTGGAGGACCAAGCAGGGATAACAGGGAAGGCATTACAATGGATCAGGGAATACTTGTCAGGAAGACAGCAGCGAGTCATGGTACGTGGCGAGGTGTCAGAGTGGGCACCTGTGACCAGCGGGGTCCCACAGGGGTCAGTCCTAGGACCAGTGCTGTTTCTGGTATTTGTGAACGACATGACGGAAGGAATAGACTCTGAGGTGTCCCTGTTTGCAGATGACGTGAAGTTGATGAGAAGAATTCACTCGATCGAAGACCAGGCAGAACTACAAAGGGATCTGGACAGGCTGCAGACCTGGTCCAGCAATTGGCTCCTGGAGTTCAATCCCACCAAGTGCAAAGTCATGAAGATTGGGGAAGGGCAAAGAAGACCGCAGACGGAGTACAGTCTAGGGGGCCAGAGACTACAAACCTCACTCAAGGAAAAAGATCTTGGGGTGAGTATAACACCAGGCACATCTGAAGCGCACATCAACCAAATAACTGCTGCAGCATATGGGCGCCTAGCAAACCTCAGAACAGCATTCCGACATCTTAATAAGGAATCGTTCAGGACCCTGTACACCGTGTACGTTAGGCCCATATTGGAGTATGCGGCACCAGTTTGGAACCCACACCTAGCCAAGCACGTAAAGAAACTAGA
>NC_091304.1:8303023-8315523 GCF_038502225.1 Cherax quadricarinatus | reverse complement strand
GGATTAATGTGACTTGTTTACTTAGGAGGGGATTAATGTGACTTGTTTACTTAGGAGGGGATTAATGTGACTTGTTTACTTAGGAGGGGATTAATGTGACTTGTTTACTTAGGAGGGGATTAATGTGACTTGTTTACTTAGGAGGGGATTAATGTGACTTGTTTACTTAGGAGGGGATTAATGTAACTTGTTAACTTAGAAGGGGATTAATGTAACTTGTTAACTTAGAAGGTGATTAATGTAACTTGTTAACTTAGAAGGTGATTAATGTAACTTGTTAACTTAGAAGGTGATTAATGTAACTTGTTAACTTAGAAGGGGATTAATGTAACTTGTTAACTTAGAAGGTGATTAATGTAACTTGTTAACTTAGAAGGGGATTAATGTAACTTGTTTACTTAGGAGGGGATTAATGTGACTTGTTTACTTAGGATGGGATTAATGTAACTTGTTTACTTAGGAGGGGATTAATGTAACTTGTTTACTTAGGAGGGGATTAATGTAACTTGTTTACTTAGGAGGGGATTAATGTAACTTGTTTACTTAGGAGGGGATTAATGTGACTTGTTTACCGAAAAAGGGATTAATGTAAATAGTTTATTGAGAAGGGGATGAATGTAAATTGTTTTCTGTGAGCTCTACATGTAAACTGTTTACCGGGAAGTATTAATGTAAATTGTTTACTCTGAGAGCAGATCAATGTAGATCGTTTACTGTAGTAGTGGACCGTTGTAAATGGTTTACTGTGGGAGGGGATCAGCGTAAATAGGTTGCTAAACGGGAACACTAATCACCACTGGCAATTAATCCCGCTAATCCTCAACCCTAATTACAATGAAAGTGATCAGGTGTGTGTGTTCTATTTCGGTAATTTTCTCACAAGCACATACATTCACACACACCCACACTGACACACCCACCAACGCACACTTACACACCCACTCACGCATACTTACACACCCACTCACGCACACTTACACACCCACTCACGCACACTTACACACCCACTCACGCATACTGACACACCCACCCACGCACACTTACACACCCACTCACGCATACTTACACACCCACTCACGCACACTTACACACCCACTCACGCACACTTACACACCCACTCACGCATACTTACACACCCACTCACGCACACTTACACACCCACTCACGCATACTTACACACCCACTCACGCACACTTACACACCCACTCACGCACACTTACACACCCACTCACGCATACTTACACACCCACTCACGCACACTTACACACCCACTCACGCATACTTACACACCCACCCACGCACACTTACACACCCACTCACGCATACTTACACACCCACCCACGCACACTTACACACCCACCCACGCACACTTACACACCCACTCACGCATACTTACACACCCACCCACGCACACTTACACACCCACTCACGCATACTTACACACCCACTCACGCACACTTACACACCCACTCACGCACACTTACACACCCACTCACGCATACTTACACACCCACCCACGCACACTTACACACCCACCCACGCATACTTACACACCCACCCACGCACACTTACCCACCCACGCACACATACACACCCACCCACGCACACTTACACACCCACCCACGCACACTTACACACCCACCCACGCACACTTACCCACCCACGCACACTTACACACTCACCCACGCACACTTACACACCCACCCACGCACACTGACACACCCACCCACGCACACTTACACACCCACTCACGCACACTTACACACCCACCCACGCACACTTACCCACCCACGCACACTTACACACCCACCCACGCACACTTACACACCCACCCACGCACACGTACACACCCACCCACGCACACTTACACACCCACCCACGCACACTTACACACCCACCCATGCACACTTACACACCCACCCACGCACACTTACACACCCACCCACGCACACTTACACACCCACCCACGCACACTTACACACCCACCCACGCACACTTACACACCCACCCACGCACACTTACACACCCACCCACGCACACGTACACACCCACCCACGCACACGTACACACCCACCCACGCACACTCACACACACTCACACACACACACACATTGTTATGCAGGGTTCTGCATGACATTGTAATGTATATAGAGCAGTGAAGGGTGACATAATAGTATGAATATTATAATTGTAAAGCATAATTTTATAATTCATAATGAGCTTTTTGGGGTACTGTAAAGTACTCTAACGGTAATTATTAAAAAATCCTGCTAGGGATTTATTTTCCAACTGTGTTTAGGTACGCGGGGTAAGCGTGCCTGAGAGGCTGGCGTCGGAGATGCTGTGTATTTAAGCTAAGTTTATAGTTGTGTACTCCTTTTGTTTAGCTAACTCAAGCCATAGGCTCTTCTATGGTTTACCTGTATGCCCACCTAGGCTCTGACATGGTCAGGGTGCTGTGGGAGGAGTGAGGAAATAAGAAATGGGGTGGTGGTGGAGGAGTGACGACCTGGCGCCTGTTTCTTGTGTACCGTCATTTGGGCGTTTAGGATAGAAGATAGATGAAGGTGTTTCTAGAGTGTGTATATAGTGTTATGTTGAATAAATAGATATATTTTCCTAACTAGGATTTTTGCCTAACCCTCTGTTAACCAACCCATTGAAGTAATAAATACTGGTTTAGCGCTTTCTGTTTTGACTGGGATAGCCCTGGGTGGCCTGTTTATGCTTGAGATGTGTGTAACTTTTACCTTTGCCCTTAGACAAGGCTCTAGCCCCCAGCTGCCCCACCTTTCTGCGTAACACTCATACACACACTCAAACCATACCCCCGGCCGGGATTGAACCCGCGGTCATAGAGTCTCAAAACTCCAGCCCGTCGCGTTAGCCACTAGACCAGCTAGCCACAATAAGATTCGTCCAACTATGTATATTTCTACACCATAGAAAGGTTAGCACAGGCACCACTGTGACCACAAATGCAAGTTTTTACAGACGAATCTCCAGCTAGCGTGGCCGTGACGAACTCTAGTTCAAGTCCCTTCACTGCCGTCAACATGATTCAAGAAATCGTAATGACACGATTGCAAACAAACCATACTCTATGACCGCGGGTTCAATCCCGGCCGGGGGTACGGTTTGTTTGCAATCGTGTCATTACGATTTCTTGAGTCAAACACACACTCACTCACTCACTCACTCACTCACACACACACACACACACACACACACACACACACACACACACACACACACACACACACACACACACACACACACATACATACATTTTCTTGGACTGCAAGAAGGCGTTTGACACAGTTCCACACAAAAGATTAGTGCAAAATCTGGAAGACCAAGCAGGGATAACTGGGAAGGCACTACAATGGATCAGGGAATACTTGTCAGGAAGACAGCAGCGAGTCATGGTACGTGGCGAGGTGTCAGAGTGGGCACCTGTGACCAGCGGGGTCCCACAGGGGTCAGTCTTAGGACCAGTGCTGTTTCTGGTATTTGTGAACGACATGACGGAAGGAATAGACTACAAAGTGTCCCTGTTTGCAGATGACGTGAAGTTGATGAGAAGAATTCATTCGATCGAAGACCAGGCAGAACTACAAAGGGATCTGGACAGGCTGCAGACCTGGTCCAGCAATTGGCTCCTGGAGTTCAATCCCACCAAGTGCAAAGTCATGAAGATTGGGGAAGCTCAAAGAAGACCGCAGATGGAGTACAGTCTAGAGAGCCAGAGACTACAAACCTCACTCAAGGAAAAAGATCTTGGGGTGAGTATAACACCAGGCACATCTGAAACGCACATCAACCAAATAACTTCTGCAGCATATGGGCGCCTAGCAAACCTCAGAACAGCATTCCGACATCTTAATAAGGAATCGTTCAGGACCCTGTACACCGTGTACGTTAGGCCCATATTGGAGTATGCGGCACCAGTTTGGAACCCACACCTAGCCAAGCACGTAAAGAAACTAGAGAAAGTGCAAAGGTTTGAACAAGACTAGTCCCAGAGCTAAGAGGTATGTCCTACGAGAAGAGGTTAAGGGAAATCAACCTGACGACACTAGAGGACAGGAGAGATAGGGGGGACATAATAACGACATACAAAATAATGAGAGGAATTGACAAGGTGGACAAAGACAGGATGTTCCAGAGATGGGACACAGCAACAAGGGGACGAGTTGGAAGTTGAAGACACAGATGAATCACAGGGATGTTAGGAAGTATTTCTTCAGCCACACAGTAGTCAGGAAGTGGAATAGTTTGGGAAGCGATGTAGTGGAGGCAGGATCCATACATAGCTTTAAGCAGAGGTATGATAAAGCTCACGGTTCAGGGAGAGTGACCTAGTAGCGACAGTGAAGAGGCGGGGCCAGGAACTTGGACTCGACCCCTGCAACCTCAACTAGGTGAGTACACACACACACACACACACACACACACACACACACACACACACACACACACACACACACACACACACACACACACACACACACACACACACACACACACACACACACACACACACACACACACACACACACACACACACACACACACACACACACACACACACACACACACACACACACACACACACACACACACACACACACACACACACACACACACACACACACACACACACACACACACACACACACACACACACACACACACACACACACACACACACACACACACACACACACACACACACACACACACACACACACACACACACACACACACACACACACACACACACACACACACACACACACACACACACACACACACACACACACACACACACACACACACACACACACACACACACACACACACACACACACACACACACACACACACACACACACACACACACACACACACACACACACACACACACACACACACACACACACACACACACACACACACACACACACACACACACACACACACACACACACACACACACACACACACACACACACACACACACACACACACACACACACACACACACACACACACACACACACACACACACACACACACACACACACACACACACACACACACACACACACACACACACACACACACACACACACACACACACACACACACACACACACACACACACACACACACACACACACACACACACACACACACACACACACACACACACACACACACACACACACACACACACACACACACACACACACACACACACACACACACACACACACACACACACACACACACACACACACACACACACACACACACACACACACACACACACACACACACACACACACACACACACACACACACACACACACACACACACACACACACACACACACACACACACACACACACACACACACACACACACATACACACACACACACACACACACACACACACACACACACACACACACACACACACACACACACACACACACACACACACACACACACACACACACACACAAAAAAAAAAAAAAAAAAAAAAAAAAAAAACAAAGTGGAGAGGGTAACAGGAGTTGAATGGGAAAAGCCAAACTATAAAAGAAGGGACTAGACATGTATGAAGAGCTTCCTGCAGGAGGTTCAGTGGGACAGAGATTGGCAGGAAAGTCAGTAAATGAAATGATGGAATTCGTAACAACGAAATGCAAGGAGGCAGAGGAAAGGTTTGTTTCCAAGGACAACAGAAATAATGGGAAGACCAGATCAACCCCCTGGTTTACCCGAGGGCGGAGGGAGGCAAAAACTAAGTGCTCTAGAGAATGGAAAAAGTACAGAGGGCAAAGAACCCAGGAAAATAAGGAGATTATTCGAAGAGCCAGAAACGAGTATGCACAGGTAAGGAGGGAGGCCCAGCGACAGTACGAAAACAACATAGCATCGAAAGTCAAGTCTGACCCGAAGCTGCTGTATAGCCACATTAGGAGGAAGACAACTGTCAAAGACCAGGTGATAAGGCTGAGGAAAGAAGGTGGGGAGCTCACAAGAAACCATCAAGAGGCATGTGAGGAGCTCAACACGAGATTCAAGGAGGTATCCACAGAAGAGATTGGAAGGGCTCTGGGAAGACAGCACAGAGGGGAACACCAACAGGGAATGTACCATCAAGTGTTGGATGACATACACACAACTGAGGAGGAGGTGCAGAAGTTTCTAAGTGACCTTGACACCTCAACAACATCTCCCCGTGAGTCCTTAGAGAAGGAGCAGAGATGATGTGTGTCCCACTAACCACAATCTTCAACACATCCCTTGAAACTGGGCAACTACCTGAGGTATGGAAGACGGCAAATGTAGTTCCCATTTTTAAGAAACGAGGCACTGACGTGTATAGTATGCAAAGTCATGGAGAAGATTATCAGGAGGAGAATGGTGGAGCACCTGGAACGGAACAAGATAAACGACAACCAGCACGGATTCATGGAAGGCAAATCCTGTGTCACAAACCTTCTGGAGTTTTATGACAAAGTAACAGAAGTAAGACACGAGAGAGAAGGGTGGGTTGATTGCATTTTCCTGGACTGCAAGAAGGCTTTCGACACAGTTCCTCACAAGAGATTAGTGCAGAAGCTGGAGGATCAGGCGCATATAACAGGAAGGGCACTGCAATGGATCAGAGAATACCTGACAGGGAGGCAACAACGAGTCATGGTACGTGATGAGGTATCACAGTGGGCGCCTGTGACGAGCGGGGTCCCACAGGGGTCAGTCCTAGGACCAGTGCTATTTTTGGTATTTGTGAATGACATGATGGAAGGGAGAGACTCTGAAGTGTCCCTGTTCGCAGATGATGTGAAGTTAATGAGGAGAATCAAATCAGATGAGGATCTGGCATGACTACAAAGAGACCTGGACAGGCTGAACACGTGGTCCAGAAACTGGCTTCTCGAATTTAACCCTGCCAAATGCAAAGTCATGAAGATTGGGGAAGGGCAAAGAAGACCGCAGACAGAGTATAGGCTAGGTGGACAAAGACCGCAAACCTCATTCAAGGAGAAAGATCTAGGGGCGACCATAACACCGAGCACGTCTCCGGAGGCACACATCAACCAGATAACTGCTGCAGCATATGGGCGTCTGGCAAACCTGAGAATAGCGTTCCGATGCCTTAGTAAGGAATCATTCAAGATACTGTACACTGTGTACGTCAGGCTCATACTGGAGTAGCAGCACTAGTTTGGAACCCACACCTGGTCAAGCACTTCAAGAAATTAAAGAAAGTACAGAGGTTTGCAACAAGGCTAGTTCCGGAGCTCAGGGGAATGTCCTACGAAGAAAGGTTGAGGGAAATCGGCCTGACGACACTGGAGGACAGGAGGGTCAGGGGAGACATGATAACGAAATGCAAAATACTGCGTGGAATAGATAAGGTGGACAGAGACAGGATGTTCCAGAGATGGGGCACAGAAACAAGGGGTCACAATTGGAAGCTGAAGACTCAGACGAGTCACAGGGATGTTAAGAAGTATTTCTTTAGTCATTAGGAAGTGGAACAGCCTAGCAAGTGATGTAGTGGAGGCAGGAATCTTACATAGCTTTAAGACGAGGTATGCCATCGCTATTCCTTTTGCATGGAAACAACGAGACAGATTTCTACGTATTTATTTATAGAAACCTGTGCAGATTTGTATGTTGCTTGACGAGACAGATTTCTACATATCCCTGTTTGCGAACGACTCGAAGCTAACGAAGAGTATAAATACAGAGGAAAAAAAAGGAGAGAGACACAGGTGTACCTGCAGAGATAAGTGCTTATTGGACGATCACCTCAGCAAGTGTAAAGTTACGAAAGTCGATGGAGAAAGAGAGAAGACCGAATACGGAATATATGATGGATGGGTGAGGGATACATAGACTACAAGCCTGAAACAAAAACAAAAAAAAATACCAAGAGGTAAGCATAACTCCAAACATATTTCTGGAGGTACATCACTAGTCCTTCCCTGAGCCCACCAGCAGCCACACAGACATGCTCAGAAAGTAGAGAAATTCCGGTAACTTGTAAAGAGACTTTCGTAGCTAAGGGGAATGACCTACGGAGAAACACTACAAGAACTCGACCTCAGTATGAAGGTATGAGATTAAGCCCTACAACTTCGTTTTCAAGGGCACTTAAAAAGAGAGGAAAGATGGAATGTGGCGAGATGATTAATGTAATTCCCATCTTTAATTCCCGGAATAAGCTATCCAGGGATGACGTGATTACGGCGTACAAAATACTTAAGAGAACTCGACGTAGCAGGGTGAAGTTGGCTGTTTGGAAGGAGGGGACTGAGGATAAAGGAGCATAATTAGAAGTTAAGAATGGAAAAGAATCCTTGAGAAGTCACCGAGTAGGAAATGCAACGATATGGATGAAGAAGTGATGGAAGATGATTCCGTTCACAGTTACAGAGGAAGGTATAATAAGGACCACGATGCCAGGAACAGTTAATTACCAACCAGTTGTGAAGATGAGAAGCGCAGATCAGGACCCGAGGCTTGACCCTCCCGTCCAGAGATATGAACGCAAATAAGGGAGTGCAAATACTCCTGTGTACAGACAGGTGAGTACAAACACGTTAGTACAGACAAGCGAGCACATAAAGGTGAGTACAGACAAGAAAATATAGATTGGCGACTACTGACAGGTGAGTACAGACATGCGAGTACATAAACACACGCATCCCTTCAAGTCGTATACGGCTCTTTGCTGCGTGCCAACGAATTCACTTGTAACTGGCAGACAGCCTTCGGCTGAAACACGATATCCCACAATAACTTATATAAAAAAAAAAACTACAAACTCAATGATACATTGTTTGTAAGTGACAAGTCGAAAATCTCACACTCTGGTTATCCTCTCCGGGAGGCTCTGACAGGAAGGTCAAGTTAATTTTCTGCAGAGAGCAACAACGCTATGCAGTAATTAACTGGAGACACTGAAGCGGTTAAAGGGATCAGTTGCAAATTAGCCACTGAGCAACGTAAGTGTAAACACACACACACACACACACACACACACACACAAACACACAAAGACAGAGGAGCAAAGGTGTAAAGACAGTTTATCACTGAGATACACAGACACGGTCGTCAAGACCACACTGGTGGACCAGGCTAAGTTTAAGGCCCAGGCAAGAGAACAAAAGTTCATCCCAACAGCTTCAAGACTCATCCTAATTAAGCAACATCAATGCCCGTAAGGTGAATAAGTTGCTTTGTTATTTCAAGTCTATCGACTTCATTAAAGGCCATTAATGATCTAGTTTCTGAAGAAGCCTTCGTACAGAACGACCTCAAGCTTAATTTCTCTCCCCCAGTAGTGTGTATATATATATATATATATATATATATATATATATATATATATATATATATATATATATATATATATATATATATATATATATATATATATATATATACGATAGAGAAAAAAGGTGATAAATATTAATCTGCTATTCAATGTTCGGTTGAAGCTTAATTTTTCAATTCGACGCAGTTCGTTAATTAAGCCGATCAACGCTGATACAGTGTGCGTGTGTACTCGCCTGTTTGTGGTTACAGGGGTCGATTCATAGCTCCTGGCCCCTGTGTGTGTGTATGTGTGTGTGTGTGTGTCTGTGTTATAGGTTTACAGTTATGATACATGTTTTTCCTTGTTGATGGTTACATTAAAGACGATTCTGAAGGTCATCGTCTCCGCGGCTCGGTCTCAAACCAGGCCTTTCGGCTGATGGCCCGGTCAACCAGGCTGTTGCTTGCTAGGTAAGACACATGGACAACAGTTAGGCAACTTTATTCCGAAACGTTTCGCCTACACAGTAGCCTACTGTGTAGGCGAAACGTTTCAGAATAAAGTTGCCTAACTGTTACCCATGTGTCGTACCTACCAACCTGTCGGTATTGTATAACTTTTTAATATTCAGGCTGTTGGTGCTAGCAGCGCGCACTCCAGTACTGCTGTACATTATGGTGTACACACAGCAGTACTGCTGTACATTATGGTGTACACACAGCAGTACTGCTGTACATTATGGTGTACACACAGCAGTACTGCTGTACATTATGGTGTACACACAGCAGTACTGCTGTACATTATGGTGTACACACAGCAGTACTGCTGTACATTATCCACAGCTTTCTTATCCTTTTGGTAATACTGTTTTGTGATAAGCTAATTTATTATTATTATTATTATTATTATTATTATTATTATTATTATTATTATTATTATTATTATTGCTATTATTATTATAGGTAGCCTCAATGTGTTATACAGGACGAATTCAGTCAGTAACGAATGTTTCTCTTCACTATTTTTATATAAGTTTTCAATGGCTTTTTAGTTTATTACTCCCGGATCTCTCTTTTCAAATATTTTCCTCTTCAATCACACAATCTATATCATCCACGTGCCCTGTTATCGTTTTTTTCCCTTTCTGTTACATATCACATTTTAAAATCAGTTCCATCATTCATCTGTCACTATTCACTCATTCTATTTTTTATTAAAACTTTCTGGGTCATCAGTTAGGATATGTATATAGTTTTCATTCCTACTGGTAAGTCATTTATATAAATGAGAAACAGTATAGAGGCACGTACTGATCCTTGTGGCGCCCCACTGGGAACCTTCTCGCATTTTTGCTCAAATCATGTGTTCATCTTTCCTCTCCAAGGGAGAAAAATCTTTTGCTCCTTCAACAGTTGGCAGCTGTTCTACAGTGAGCTAAATGGTTCATTCTTAAGATTTATTGATCGTTAGTCCTTACGCTTTCAATCTAAATTATTTACGCTCCCTCACTTGATTATATTCTATGTGACCTCTTATAACTTATGACCTCTCTTGACTCCTTACCATAGTCTCAAGGACATGACCTCCCTTGACTCCTTACCATCGTCTTAAGGACATGATGACCTCTCTTGACCCTTTACTACTGTCTTAAGGATATGATTTTCGTAAGGTTTTGATCCCTCGTGACCTATTTTTACTTGCTTCATGATCTCTCATGACCCCTTACAACCACATCTTACCTCCTTCCTAAGGGACGTAGGTAAGGGCACGAGATAACACCATGGTAAAAATACATATAAGGATATACACATAACCTCTATTGACAACGGTTCGCCCACGCAGCAGGCTTTATCAACCACCAGCTTGATAAAGCTCACACTGTGGGCCAGAGTTCGTCGATAAAGGATGCCACATGAATACAGTTCTCTCTCTCTCTCTCTCTCTCTCTCTCTTTAAGATCAGCATCAGGTCATGACCTCCTTGCTTCCTTTTAGCCACAATCGTGTAACTCCGTTAACGGTGATTCATCTAAACTTGACCCTGAGTCAGGAAGACAGTCAAGGTCTTCACCTCTTGAAAGAGAGACTTATCTTCAGGAGGAGCGGCGGCCAAGTTAGAGTAATGACGACATAATTTTATCTCCAGCCCCGGGGAGATAAATGCCTTCCTGTGGAATCAGGAAATTGATCCCTTTTACTGTGTTCTTGAACTCGTATGGGTGACTAAATGCCTTTGGATACCTTTGGAAATTAGAGGCATTGGCTACGTATGAGTTTGAACAACGTTTAGATAATATTGGATGCTATTGCAGGCTCATGCCTCCCCAGGAAATGTAAATGCGAATTTTTTTTTAGATATTTCTCAACCATATTGACTGGTATAACTTTCTAGAAGATGATGTGGAACTTCAAAGGTAAATTAGTGCTCTAGAGTTGAAAAAAAATAGGTGAGAGTCATGGCATGACCCTGGAATTATTTGTTTCTAGTTTATTTTTGAATTTCTGAGGCTTCAAGTAAGTCTTGTCCGCCTGATCTAGTTAATGATTTCAGGAGAACATTCCCTGTCTCGTAAAGCGAGAACGACCTCGTTAACATACTAATGAGCGCTGATAAGCGAGAGAACGAGAAAGGGAGAGAGATAGAGATAGAGAGAGAGAGGAGAGAGAGTTGGACATCTGGAATAAGAGTCAATTCGAAAGCCACATCACTGGTTCATTTACGAGACAGATATGGTACGAAAAGAAAGGATAGATTAAGGGAAGGAAGAAAGATGAAGAGGAAAAGAAGAAACGGGTAACAGAGATTAGTGTGGGGGAGGGGGGATAATGGGGAAAGGGAAGAAAAAAAGGAAGAACGAAGTGGTGGGAAGAGGAAGTCAGAGAGGAGAATAGAAGAGTAATGACTAACGTCAATAATCTCTCCGCGTGTCTCGTATACCTCTCATTCTCTCTCTCTTTAACCTTCCTTTCACTCTCTTTCTCCTCTCTGTTTCACATATATATATATCTGGCTCAATATCTGGTTCCTGGATGATGGTACCCTAGCTGGCACAACAGAATCTCTCCTAGAGGACATCAGTAATATTAAAGACATGGGAGAAAGCCTGGGCCTATCTTTAAACCCCACCAAATGTGAAATAGTTTCTACCA
>NC_091304.1:8273023-8298023 GCF_038502225.1 Cherax quadricarinatus | reverse complement strand
TGTTCTGAAGAATATCCACCTATCCAAGATGGTATATCGGGTGCTTGTTCTGAAGGATATCCACCTATCCAAGATGGGATGTCGGGTGCTTGTTCTGAAGGATATCCACCTATCCAAGATGGGATGTCGGGTGTTTGTCCTGAAGGATATCCACCTATCGTATCTGGTGGGAGAGAGATATACATTCATGGAAGATACGTTGTTGAGTGTTTGTTCCGAGAGATATACCCACGGTGGGCTGTCAAGTGTTTGCAGATAGCCATCTATCCACGATAGCTTCTCATCTGTCTGTTTTTTTTTTCTTTTTTTTAGAGGCCAAGAAAGTCTTTTGTTTTGTTTATCTTTCCGGTCTGTTTAATGATCCAGGAGCCCTTTCATTTTGATGTGTTTTGGGACCCAACTAGCTATCAAAGAAAGTCTTTTACTTTGTTTATTGTTAGAGTCATCTAACTACAAAATATATGGCCAATCAAGAGGACCTATTGAATGGCTTTTAGGGGCTGTTAATGTTCTTGGGGGAGTATCCAAGAGGATCTTTTATTCTAACGTGAGACAGCCTAGAGTATGAAGTAGAGACCAGAGAGTATGTATAGTGAATTTTACGTTGTAATGGCATATTGTTAGCGCTCCAAAATGTATATATGACGGAGGAAATCAATTGAAAATAGTCCAGAAAATGAAAACAGAGACCTCTCAGTGCCCAACGAGAGATCCAAGCTTCTTATCACTAAGATAAAAACTCGTAGTGAAAATGAAATATACCGAAGAGGCTTTCTCAAGTTATCGCACAAAAATAAATTACATAATAATAATAATAATAATAATAATAATAATAATAATAATAATAATAATAAGAAGAAGAAGAAGAAGAAGAAGAAGAAGAAGAAGAAGAAGAACAAGAACAAGAACAAGAACAAGAAAGAAGAAGGAAAATAGAGAAAGAAAAAAAGAAAAATAGGAAAAAAGAAACAAGAAAAAGAAAGATGGAACTCAGTGAACCGCTACACCGAACCATCAAAATCCAATGCTTCCCTTTTCTTCAACTTCCCTCTTTCCTTCTCTTCTTTCCTTCCTCACCCTCTCCTCCTCTTTCTTCGCCATTCACTATGAATCTGTTGTCATAACCGTGTGCGACCATCACTGGGTTATTGCGCAGTAACGGACAGTCTTCATATAGCGGGACAGTCTTCATATAGCGGGACAGTCTTCATATAGCGGGCGTCCCCCCGTTTTCTTAGCCAACAATGTCAACATTAAGAAATACGCGCATTGCTTTTTATAGAAACATAAACGTTCGTTAATAATTAGTGAAGCAGGTTGTTTCATCCGTTGTTATTCCTGTTCTCGTTATTGTTGTTATTACTGTGATTTTACGTTGGTTAATAGTGTTGTCTGTATTGTATTTTCTTGTTGGTGACCTGCTGATCGTGTTCCACTATTCTTAGGGGACCCAAAACCACGAGAAATGTTGACCATCACTGCCACTGAAGATGTCTGCCCGCAGTGAAGTCAAAATGATCATCATAAGTTGATATATTGAACCGTAAGAACAGTACATATAAAACACCATACTTCACCATATACTCACATAAAACACCATACTTCACCATATACTCACATAAAACACCATACTTCACCATATACTCACATAAAACACCATGCTTTAGCACTATACTCACATAAAACACCATGTTTTATCACTATCCCTACATAAAACACCATGTTTTATCACTATTCCTACATAAAACACCATGTTTTATCACTATCCCTACATAAAACACCATGTTTTATCACTATCCCTACATAAAACACCATACTTCCTAGTATACACATATACGCTTAATTCTCCTGCCTTCTATCATGACATCCACTCCTTCGTTCTCTATATTCCTAAATTTCATCTAGCTTTTTCTTGAGTTCATTCTTAAATTTTTTCTTATGAAGGTCCTTCCAAACTCCACCACTAACTTTAGCCGTTTCTCTTGTGAATATTCCAATAACACTGCGTCATCTACTGCAACCGTGTCATTCAGCTGTTACAGTTTACATGATGTATGAATATTAGTGCCAATGTGACCTGACCTGACTAGGTTGGGTCCATTGGCTTAAGCCGGTAGGAGACTTGGACCTGCCTCGCATGGGCCAGTAGGCCTGCTGCAGTGTTCCTTCGTTCTTATGTTCTTATGTTCTTATATCGTCAAATGTCCAGACTTCAGGATGTTCGTGACTTGACCTGATCCTTTCTTCTCCTCCTCCTCTTCTTAACTCTTCTCTTTTCCTATTTTTTTCTTTCTTTGGTTTCCTTTCTTCTGCCTAGTGTGTCCTGTCCTCCAGTTTTTCTCTCCCCCAATCCCCTGTGTTTTTGGTCCTACCCTTTATGGGTCAGTAGCTCTCCTGCAGTGCTCATTTTTCTTGTCCTTAGACTGTCCCCACTTCTCTACTACTACGACTACCTTTCCTACTACTATTGCTACTACCATTACTTTCGCCTCCCTTCACCCTTCACTCCCCTTTCTATCTTTTGTGCCACACAACTCTTCCTACTTTCTACTGCCACTGCTACTTCCACAACCAGCATCAACACTGCCAAAGTGAACATTAAAATGGTATAAAATACCGACAGGTTGTTAGGTAAGACACATACTAGTGGCCTACATCTCACCTCTTGGCGGTATATAAGGCTCCATCCTGTCACTTCAACTCCATATTGTTTCAGACTATGGAACAATACTCTTCTCCAGACTGAGGGACTGACCACCTCAAAACTTTAAGGGTGATGGACTGATTACATCGTCTTCAAGTATCTTCTACTTCTATCAACTTTTCTGTACTCGACTGAAGAAGCCTACTGTGCAGGCGAAACGTTTCGAAATAAAGATACCTAACTGTTGCATATGTGTCTTACCTAACATCACCACTACCACTACTTTTTTCTTCCTCTCTTGGTTCCGTCCCTCTACCCCTCCCTCTTTTGTGTTAATGTGACTTTGTAAATGGTCCAAGTTGGATCGAAACGTCGTCGTAAGTTTCGCTCTCCTATGTGCGGATTATTTATGTCAAGTGGAGGAAAAAGTGGAAATGGACGGAGTGCTTGAGGAGACAGAAGGAACGAAGAGGAGGGAGAGTAGAGGGCGAGTAGATGAAGATTAAGGAGGAAGCGGAAGAGGATAATGGTCGGTTTGTTACAAGTTTGGTAAACACTAGTTGGGTTACACTAAAAGCCGAATATAAGAGATGAGGTACAGGGCGCTGTAAAACTCTGATATACGGTACAACGTGACTTTGATACAAGGTACAACGTGTCTTTGATACTAGGTTCAGCGTACCGAAAAGCCTTCTTATAAAGGTGAAGGTGTCAAGATGGATATAAGAGTCAGAGAGGACTAAATGTTGGGTGTAGGAGTGACAAGACCACAAACTTTGACTGGGATATTGACGGGTTAGCCAATCCTGCCGCTACGGTGAGTTCTTCCCGTCGCTACGATAGGAAGCTGTTTCCTCTACGGTCAGTTCCTGCCACAACTTCGGTCCGTTCCTCCCGCCGTTACTGTCGTTCAGAATAGAAAGTGCAGCTAGCTAAGTGTTGGAAATGCGAGGAGCCTTTCTGCCCTAATAAACAAACTACTTTTGTTTACATCTCGTTTCCTAATTGATAGTTCTGAGTATGTGTGTGTGTGTGTGTGTGTGTGTGTGTGTGTGTGTGTGTGTGTGTGTGTGTGTGTGTGTGTGTGTGTGTGTGTGTGTGTGTGTGTGTGTGTGTGTGTGTGTGTCCAATAATCCACCTGTTATTTTATTAATCCCAGCTAATCCTTAATGGCATCTTATCCCTGTTATCGAATTAAGGAAAAGCAGAAAATAGATGTGATAAACTGAGGGTGAGGTGAGAGTCATGTTAACAACAACTTGATGGAAGAGGAACAGGCAAACGAAAAAGGAAATATGAAGAAATAAAAGAGGGAAAAAGTGGGAAGAGCAACGATATAAAATGAAGGATAAATTAAAAACATGTGTAACACTTGGGTATTTTTATTGTGGAAACGTTTCGCCAGACAGCGACTTCATCAGTCCAATTAAAAGAAGAATGGTGAAGATCAGAAGGAATTTGATGTAATCAGTCCATCAGTCTTTTCAAGATTGATGAACTGAGTACATCAACTCCAGGCTGAGGGACTGACTTCCTCAAACTCCTGATTTTCACAATTCATCTTCGTATTGGACTGATGAAGCCACTGTGTGGCGAAACGTTTCCTCATTAAAGATATCCAAGTTTTGCACATGTAACTAATTTATCACCTTTTCGGTTCTCTGAACCAATTATCTACATGAAATAAAGAAGATGGAGAAGAGGAAAGGGATAATAATGAGAAGAAGAGTAAAATTAAAATAAAAAGAATAAATATTCTTTATTGTTGTATTTGATTGTAAATAAATATTACGATTTATGGAATAAAATTGGCAAATTGGAATCAATTTGAACCTTGTGTTCAAGAAGCCACAACAGTGGTGAAAATTTGTATCCGATCGGGTGAATCATTCTACATTTATAGCATAAATGCCAAGATTTTTTAAAAAATAATTCTTAAAATTTATTGATAAACTTGCCCGTGTACGGACAAAACATAACGTGCACCGTCGTGGCCCTAAGATTCATCACTCATCAAATTTTGAAGACTTACCGAAAATATAAGTTGAATTTGTTTAACGTGAGTTAGAAATCACGATAAAATGGGCAGATCAGCGCCTTTGTGAATTTCACTCATCCATCGACGTCGATGAAGGAGGATTTTTTGTATGATCGTTTGAAGTCTCGCTGCTGAGGCTTTTGGAAGTTATCCCGGCCATTCCTGAACAACCTCGGGCATAGGTCGCCTGCAACATAACAGTCGTTCCAAGAATCTGGCCTTAGTTACCGTGCACAAGTGTTGAAATTTTAAAGGTGACCGGATAAAGCCTCGAGTAATGAGCGAAATAAAAACGACAAAGGCGTAAGAAGAAAATAAAAATAAAATAGTGAAACCTCCTCTTAAAGATCTCTCTTTGGGGTTTCCTGTATGAAGACAGATGTGAGAAGAAAGGAGGTGAATGTAGATAAGAAAGAAAGTGATAAATCATATAGAAAATAAGAAAATATATTTGATATTCAATGTACAACTGTGTGTGTAGAGAAAGATCGCAGTCATCAGGATTCGAGGCCAAGTCAGGGGAGGCTGGCAAGGTTCACCCAAGTGACGCTCTAAACCACTTGGCCACAGATGCCTCAAAAGTTGGACAGACTGGTTTCCAAGGTATGTTTCTCTCAGCCCGGGCACATCAATGGGCCTCCAGCATGGTTTCAAGTTATTTCAGTCTCCTCCTGTATGTGTGTGTGCGAGAGAGAGAGGGAGAGAAAGAGAGAGAGAGGGAGAGAGAGAGAGAGAGAGAGAGAGAGAGAGAGAGAGAGAGAGAGAGAGAGAGAGAGAGAGAGAGAGAGAGAGAGAGAGAGAGAGAGAGAGAGAGAGAGATAGGGAGAGAGAGAGAGAGGCAGGCGAACACTAACAAACTCTATGTCTCATATGAGATACAGTCATAATTTACAACAAGTGTGAGGCCCAGATTCTCCGGCAGCAAATATGCTGATGGTGTGCAGATGGCCCAGCATCCCTGGCGAGTGTTCTCGCCCAAGCTTTAGTGTGGCTAAAGCCCGCATCAGGGCTGCCTGTCACGCTCCTCGCCAGCCCTGCTGCTTTCACCCTCACCACTCCCACTCTCCACGAAATCCAGCCTGAATTTGCATGAGAATTGCGCAACATCCGATAAGGTGGAATTTTTGGGTGTATATGTATGCATATGTGTGTGTGTGTGTATGTGTACTCACCTACTTGTGGCTGCAGAGGTCGAGTCGCAGCTCCTGGCCCCGCCTCTTCAATGGTCGCTACTAGGTCACTCTTCCTGATCCATGAGCTTTATCATACCTCTTCTTGAAGCTATGTATGGATCCTGCCTCCACTACATCACTTCCCAGACTATTCCACTTCCTGACAACTCTGTGACTGAAAAAATACTTCCTAACATCCCTGTGATTCGTTTGAGTCTCCAACTTTCAACTGTGTCCCCTTGTTGCTGTGTCCCATCTCTGGAATATCCTGTCTCTGTCCACCTTGTCGATTCCATTCAGTATTTTATATGTCGTTATCACATCCTCCCTATCTCTCCTGTCCTCCAGTGTCGTAAGGTCGATTTCCCTTAACCTCTCCTCGCAAAACATGCCCCATAGCTCCGGGACAAGTTTTGTTGCAAACCTTTGCACTTTCTCTAGTTTCCTTATGTGTTTGGCTAGGTGTGGGTTCTAAACTGGTGCTGCATACTCCAATATAGGCCTAACGTACACGGTGTACAGGGTCCTGAACGATTCCTTATTAAGATGTCGGAATGATGTTCTTAGGTTTGCTAGGCGCCCATATGCTGCAGCAGTTATTTGGTTGATGTGCGCTTCAGGAGATGTGCCTGGTGTTATACTCACCCCAAGATCTTTTTCCTTGAGTGAGGTTTGTAGTCCCTGGCCCTCTAGACTGTACTCCGTCTGCAGTTTTCTTTGCCCTTCCCCAATCTTCATGACTTTTCACTTGGTGGGGTTGAAATCCAGGAGCCAATTGCTGGACCATGCCTGCAGCCTGTCCAGATCCCTTTGTAGTTCTGCCTGGTCCTCGTCCGACTGAATTCTTCTCATCAACTTCACATCATCTGCAAACAGAGATACTTCTGAGTCTATTCCTTCTGTCATGTCGTTCACAAATACCAGAAACAGCACCGGTCCTAGGACTGACCCCTGTGAGACTCCACTCCTCACAGACGCCCACTCTGACACCTCGCCATGTACCATGACTCGCTGCTGTCTTCCTGACAGATATTCCCTGATTCATTGTAGTGCCTTCCCTGTTATCCATGCCTGGTCCTCCGGTTTTTGCACTAAGCTCTTAAGTAGAACTGTGTCAAACGCCTTCTTACAATCCAAGAAAACGCAATCTACCCTCCCCTCTCTCTCTTGTTTTACTGCTGTCACCTTGTCATAGAACTCCAGAAAGTTTGTGACACAGGATTTTCCATCCCTAAAACCGTGCTGGTTGTCGTTGATAAGCTCATTCCGTTCTAGGTGCTCCACCACTCTCCTCCTGGTAATCTTCTCCATGACTGAATACTATACATGTCAGTGACACTGGTGTGTGTGTGTGTGTGTGTACTCGCCTAATTGTACTCACCTAATTGTGGTTGCAGGGGTCGAGACTCAGCTCCTGGCCCCGCTTCTTCATTGATTGCTACAAGGTCCTCTCTCTCTCTGCTTCCTGAGCTTTATCATACCTCTTCTTAAAACTATGTATAGTTCCTGCCTCCACTACTTCACTTGCTAGGCTATTCCACTTGCTGACGACTCTATGACTGAAGAAATTCTTCCTAACGTCCCTGTGACTCGTCTGAGTCTTCAGCTTCCAGTTGTGACCCCTTGTTCCTGTGTCCCCTCTCTGGAACATCCTATCTCTGTCCACCTTGTCTATTCCCCGCAGTATCTTGTATGTAGTTATCATGTCTCCCCTGACCCTTCTGTCCTCCAGTGTCGTCAGTCCGATTTCCCTCAACCTTTCCTCGTACGACATTCCCCTGAGCTCTGGGACTAGCTCAGGGAAATGTCGTATGTGTGTGTGTGTGTATGTGTGTGTGTGTGTGTGTGTGTGTGTGTGTGTGTGTGTGTGTGTGTGTGTGTGTGTGTGTGTGTGTGTGTGTGTGTGTGTGTGTGTGTGTGTGTGTGTGTATGTGTGTGTGTGTGTGTGTGTGTGTGTGTGTGTGTGTAGTTAATGGTAGTTACTAGTTATCTAAAGCACTTGTCGATAGACATTTGGCCTGTTTTGTACTCACCTAATTGTGGTTGCACGGGTCGATCCATAGCTCCTGGCCCCTCCTCTTCACTGGTCGCTACTAGTCCACTCTCTCTCCCTGCTCCGTGGGCTTTATCCCACCTCATATAAACGCTATGTATGGATCCTGCCTCAGCTTCGTCACTCTCCAGATTGTTCCACCAAGAGAAAGTTGTCTACTAAGACCTGGTTGTCTACCAAGAGAAAGTTGTCTACCAAGACGTGGTTGTCTACCAAGAGGAAGTTGTCTACCAAGACGTGGTTGTCTACCAAGAGGAAGTTGTCTACCAAGACGTGGTTGTCTACCAAGAGGAAGTTGTCTACCAAGACGTGGTTGTCTACCAAGAGGAAGTTGTCTACCAAGACGTGGTTGTCTACCAAGAGGAAGTTTTCTACCAAGACGTGGTTGTCTACCAAGAGGAAGTTGTCTACCAAGACGTGGTTGTCTACCAAGAGGAAGTTGTCTACCAAGAGAAAGTTGTCCACTAAGAGTAAGTTGTCTATCAAGAGAAAGTTGTCTAACAAGAGGAAGTTGTCTACCAAGAGAAAGTTGTCTACCAAGAGAAAGTTGTCTAACAAGAGGAAGTTGTCTACCAAGAGAAAGTTGTCTACCAAGAGAAAGTTGTCTAACAAGAGGAAGTTGTCTACCAAGAGAAAGTTGTCTACCAAGAGAAAGTTGTCTAACAAGTGGAAGTTGTCTACCAAGAGAAAGTTATATACCAAGAGAAAGTTGTCTAACAAGAGAAAGTTGTCTACCAAGAGATAGTCGTCTACCAAGAAAAAGTTGTCTAACAAGAGGAAGTTGTCTACCAAGAAAAAGTTGTCTACCAAGAAAAAGTTGTCTACCAAGAAAAAGTTGTCTACCAAGAGAAAGTTGTCTACCAAGAAAAAGTTGTCTACCAAGAGAAAGTTGTCTACCAAGAGAAAGTTGTCTACCAAGAGAAAGTTGTCTACCAAGAGAAAGTTGTCTACCAAGAGGAAGTTGTCTACCAAGAAAAAGTTGTCTACCAAGAAAAAGTTGTCTACCAAGAAAAAGTTGTCTACCAAGAGAAAGTTGTCTACCAAGAAAAAGTTGTCTACCAAGAGAAAGTTGTCTACCAAGAGAAAGTTGTCTACCAAGAGAAAGTTGTCTACCAAGAGAAAGTTGTCTACCAAGAAAAGGTTGTCTACCAAGAAAAAGTTGTCTACCAAGAGAAAGTTGTCTACCAAGAAAAAGTTGTCTACCAAGAAAAAGTTGTCTACCAAGAGAAAGTTGTCTACCAAGAAAAAGTCGCCTACCTAAAGAAAGTTGTCTACCAAGAGAAAGTTGTCTACCAAGAGAAAGTTGTCTACCAAGAGAAAGTTGTCTACCAAGAGAAAGTTGTCTACCAAGAGAAAGTTGTCTACCAAGAGGAAGTTGTCTACCAAGAAAAGGTTGTCTACCAAGAAAAAGTTGTCTACCAAGAGAAAGTTGTCTACCAAGAAAAAGTTGTCTACCAAGAAAAAGTTGTCTACCAAGAGAAAGTTGTCTACCAAGAGAAAGTTGTCTACCAAGAGAAAGTTGTCTACCAAGAGAAAGTTGTCTACCAAGAGAAAGTTGTCTACCAAGAGAAAGTTGTCTACCAAGAGAAAGTTGTCTACCAAGAGAAAGCTGTCTACCAAGAGAAAGTTGTCTACCAAGAGAAAGTTGTCTACCAAGAGAAAGTTGTCTACCAAGCCTTCTACTTCATTAAGTTTCTCTAGTTGAAAGCGAAATTAATTTACGTACCACTAATTAATCCATTTAATTTTGCGATTCCCTTTCCGCTTGCAATCTCTGCTGCTGAAATGATGTTTCTGCTTGCAATCTCCGATACCTAAGTGCCGTTGCTTGCAATCTCTGCTGCTGAAATGATGTTTCTGCTTGCAATCTCCGATACCTAAGTGCCGTGACTTGCAATCTCTGCTGCTGAAATGATGTTTCTGCTTGCAATCTCCGATACCTAAGTGCCGTGACTTGCAATCTCTGCTGCTGAAATGATGTTTCTGATTGCAATCTCCGATACCTAAGTGCCGTTGCTTGCAATCTCTGCTGCTGAAATGATGTTTCTGCTTGCAATCTCCGATACCTAAGTGCCGTGACTTGCAATCTCTGCTGCTGAAATGATGTTTCTGATTGCAATCTCCGATACCTAAGTGCCGTTGCTTGCAATCTCTGCTGCTGAAATGATGTTTCTGCTTGCAATCTCCGATACCTAAGTGCCGTGACTTGCAATCTCTGCTGCTGAAATGATGTTTCTGCTTGCAATCTCCGATACCTAAGTGCCGTTGCTTGCAATCTCTGCTGCTGAAATGATGTTTCTGCTTGCAATCTCCGATACCTAAGTGCCGTGACTTGCAATCTCTGCTGCTGAAAATGTTATTGCAACTTGCCGACTTAAGAGACTTCCGTTATCATCCTGTTCGTTGTAACTTATTGCACAGATAACGCAGATGAGGCAGTGTGGTGAAACACGTCACAATTAACAGTCAGTTCAACACAAATCGGGAACAGATTAAGTCATGATAAATTTCCTACAAATCAGGTATTGGTGGTAATGAAGAATTTATCATCAACGTAATGGGGTAAAAACATCATTTTATGTTAGAACATTAGAAGATACGTTAAATATGATGCTTCTCCATTTGTGACCACTGCTGTGTGTGTGTGTACTCACCTATTTTTGGGTGCAGGGTTTGATTCACAGCTCCTGGCCCCGCCTGTTTGTTGGTCGCTACTAGGTCCAGTCTCTCCCTGCTCCATACCCCTTAATTCACGGACTAGTTTCGTTGCACTTTCTCTAATTTCTTGACGTGTTTGGCCAGGTGTGGGTTCCAAACTGGTGTTGCATACTCCAATAAGGGCCTGATGTACACGATGTACAGAGTCCTGAGCAACTCCTTACTGAGATGTCGGAATGCTATTCTTAGATTTGCTAGTCGCCCTTACGTCGCAGAAGTTATTTGGTTGACATGCACCTCAGTAGATGTGTTCGGTATTATATTCACCCCAAGATCTTTTTCCTTGAAAGAGATTTGTAGTCTTTGTCCCCTAGACTGTATTCTGTCTGCGGTCTCCTTTGCCCTTCCTTGATTTTCGTGACTTTGCACTTGGCGGGGTTGCACTCCAGTAGCCATTTATGGTTCATGTTGAAGATTGTTATTAATCGTACACAGAGTGCCTCTGCTCCCTCTCTCGAAACCCATGGAGAGATGTTATCCGGCCCCATGGCCTTTGAGGTATCTAGTTCGCTTAGCAGCCTACTCACTTAGCAGACTCCTGAAACACTGAGGGGTGGTGTACCCTACCCGTCCGTGTTTCAGGAGTACTTTCCCTCACAACTTTGTTGAGCTCCTGACATACTTCTCGGTCATTTCTTGGGATCTCGCCTCCTTCCTTCCTCAGCCTCATTACCTGGTCCTTGACTGTTGTTTTCCTCCTGATGTGACTGTACAACAGCTTTGGGTCGGACTTGGCTTTCACTGCTATGTCATTGTGTGTGTGTGTGTGTGTGTGTGTGTGTGTGTGTGTGTGTGTGTGTGTGTGTGTGTGTGTGTGTGTGTGTGTGTGTGTGTGTGTGTGTGTGTGTGTGTGTGTGTGTGTGTGTGTGTGTGTGTGTGTGCGTGTGTGTGTGTGTGTGTGTGTGTGTGTGTGTGTGTTTGTGTGTGTGTGTGTGTGTGTGTGTGGGTGTGTGTGTGTGTGTTTGTGTCTGTGTGTGTGTGTGTGTGTGTGTGTGTGTGTGTGTGTGTGTGTGTGTGTGTACTCACTTAGTTGAGGTTGCAGGGGTCGAGTCCAGTGCGTGTGTGTGTGTGTGTGTGTGTGTGTGTGTGTGTGTGTGTGTGTGTGTGTGTGTGTGTGTGTGTGTGTGTGTCTGTCTGTCAGTGGTGGTAAACACATGGCCACTGCTGTATGCAAGTTCAACGAACGTGTCCACGGTGTCACTGAGGAGGTTCAACGTGTTCCACGGTTGTAGATGAATGGTTCAGAGGACCGACATGTTGATAAATTAGACACATGTGCAACTCTTGGGTATCTTTATTGAGGAAACGTTTCGCCACACAGTGGCTTCATCAGTCCATACAAAGGAGAATGTCACTGAGGATGTTCAAAGTGTTCCACGGTGTCACTGAGGATGTTCAACATGTTCCACGGTGTCACTGAGGATGTTCAACATGTTCCACGGTGTCACTGAGGATGTTCAACATGTTCCACGGTGTCACTGAGGATGTTCAACATGTTCCACGGTGTCACTGAGGATGTTCAACGTGTTCCACGGTGCCACTAAAGAGCTCTAGATCCAAAGTAGTTTAACATTCTTTCCCTTCCGTGGATTAAATCTCCAATTTCCCAGGCACTGGTGATCCTTAAGGGTTTAGCGCTGACAGTAGTATGGCGGTTCAGGGTGAGATAGCAAATAGCTTCACAAGAACAGTTAACGAGAGTTTTCAACAACGCCAATTAGCTGTGTGTGTGTGTGTGTGTGTGTGTGTGTGTGTGTGTGTGTGTGTGTGTGTGTGTGTGTGTGTGTGTGTGTGTGTGTGTGCTCATCTATTTGTGGTTGCAGGTGTCGAGTCATAGCTCCTGGACCCGCCTCTTCACTGTTTGCTACTAGGTCCTCTCTCTCCCTCCTCCATGAGCTTTATCATCTGTCTTCTTATAACTATATATGGTTCCCGCCTCCACTACGTCACTTTCTAGGCTATTCAACTTCCTGACAACTCTATGACTGAAGAAATAATTCCTAACATCCCTTTGACTCTTAGGAGTCTTCAACTTCCAATTGTGACCCCTTGTTTTTGTGTCCCATCTCTGGAACATCCCGTCTTTGTCCACCTTTTCAATTCCTCGCAGCATTTTATATGTCGAGATCATGTCTCACCTGACCCTCCTGTCCTCCAGTGTCGTCAGGCCGATTTCCCTTAACCTTTCTTCACAGGTCACTCCCCTTGGGTCTGGGACTAGCCTTGTTGCAAATCTTTGCACTTTCTCTAATTTCTTGACGTGCTTGACCAGGTGTGGGTTCCAAACTGGTGCTGCATACTCCAATATGGGCCTGACATATATGGTGTACAGAGTCTTGAACGATTCCTTACTGAGGTATCGGAACGCTAGTCTTAGGTTTGCCAGATGCCCGTACGCTGCAGCAGTTATCTTATTGATGTGCGCCTCAGGAGATGTGCTCGGTTCCAGGATCTTTTTCCTAGAGTGAGGTTTACAGTCCTTGGCCACCTAGACTATATTCTGTCTGAGGTCTTCTTTGCCCTTCCCCGATCTTCATGACTTTGCATTTGGCGGAGTTAAATTCAAGGAGCCAGTTGTTGGACCAGGCTTGTAGCCTGTCCAGGTCTCTTTGTAGTCATGTGTGTGTGTGTGTGTGTACTCACCTATTTGTGGTTGCAGGGGTCGAGTGTGTGTGTGTGTGTGTGTGTGTGTGTGTGTGTGTGTGTGTGTGTGTGTGTGTGTGTGTGTGTGTGTGTGTGTGTGTGTATGTGCGTGTGTGTGTGTGTCAGAAAAAATGTGATCTAATTGGTTGGTTAATTAATGAAATTTGAAGCCTATCGACTATACCATGCTCATTAAGTTCAAGGCTGCGTGTAATCTCTTCACCATCAGACAATAATCACTTAATCCCTAAAATGGGATTAAGGTAAGGACTCAGCGTACATATATGTACAGTGAGGGGGGTGAGTACACCTGTCAGGTGAGGCAGTCCGCTGTACTACATACTGACTGCACTGACTCTAGTGTTATCAGGGGCAGGTCAGTCCAACCACCACAATCACTCACTCTTATTTATTAAATGTTGATGTCTCCTCATTGTATATATATATATATATATATATATATATATATATATATATATATATATATATATATATATATATTTATATATATATATATATATATATATATATATATATATATATATATATATATATATATATATATATATTATTATTATTATTATTATTATTATTATTATTATTATTATTATCACACTGGCCGATTCCCACCAAGGCAGGGTGGCCCGAAAAAGAAAAACTTTTACCATCATTCACTCCATCACTGTCTTGCCAGAAGGGTGCTTTACACTACAGTTTTTAAACTGCAACATTAACACCCCTCCTTCAGAGTGTAGGCACTCTACTTCCCATCTCCAGGACTCAAGTCCGGCCTGCCGGTTTCCCTGAACCCCTTCATAAATGTTACTTTGCTCACACTCCAACAGCACGTCAAGTATTAAAAACCATTTGTCTCCATTCACTCCTATTAAACACGCTCACGCATGCCTGCTGGAAGTCCAAGCCCCTCGCACACAAAACCTCCTTTACCCCCTCCCTCCAACCTTTCCTAGGCCGACCCCTACCCCGCCTTCCTTCCACTACAGACTGATACACTCTTGAAGTCACTCTGTTTCACTCCATTCTCTCTACATGTCCGAACCACCTCAACAACCCTTCCTCAGCCCTCTGGACAACAGTTTTGGTAATCCCGCACCTCCTCCTGACTTCCAAACTACGAATTCTCTGCATTATATTCACACCACACATTGCCCTCAGACATGACATCTCCACTGCCTCCAGCCTTCTCCTCGCTGCAACATTCATCACCCATGCTTCACACCCATATAAGAGCGTTGGTAAAACTATACTCTCATACATTCCCCTCTTTGCCTCCAAGGACAAAGTTCTTTGTCTCCACAGACTCCTAAGTGCACCACTCACCCTTTTCCCCTCATCAATTCTATGATTCACCTCCTCTTTCATAGACCCATCCGCTGACACGTCCATTCCCAAATATCTGAATACATTCACCTCCTCCATACTCTCTCCCTCCAATCTGATATCCAATCTTTCATCACCTAATCTTTTTGTTATCCTCATAACCTTACTCTTTCCTGTATTCACTTTTAATTTTCTTCTTTTGCACACCCTACCAAATTCATCCACCAATCTCTGCAACTTCTCTTCAGAATCTCCCAAGAGCACAGTGTCATCAGCAAAGAGCAACTGTGACAACTCCCACTTTATGTGTGATTCTTTATCTTTTAACTCCACGCCTCTTGCCAAGACCCTCGCATTTACTTCTCTTACAACCCCATCTATAAATATATTAAACAACCACAGTGACATCACACATCCTTGTCTAAGGCCTACTTTTACTGGGAAATAATTTCCCTCTTTCCTACATACTCTAACTTGAGCCTCACTATCCTCGTAAAAACTCTTCACTGCTTTCAGTAACTTACCTCCTACACCATACACCTGCAACATCTGCCACATTGCCCCCTATCCACCCTGTCATACGCCTTTTCCAAATCCATAAATGCCACAAAGACTTCTTTAGCCTTATCTAAATACTGTTCACTTATATGTTTCACTATAAACACCTGGTCCACACACACCCTACCTTTCCTAAAGCCTCCTTGTTCATCTGCTCTCCTATTCTCCGTCTTACTCTTAATTCTTTCAATAATAACTCTACCATACACTTTATCAGGTATACTCAACAGACTTATCCCCCTATAATTTTTGCACTCTCTTTTGTCCCCTTTGCCTTTATACAAAGGAACTATGCATGTTCTCTGCCAATCCCTTGGTACCTTACCCTCTTCCATACATTTATTAAATAATTGCACCAACCACTCCAAAACTATATCCCCACCTGCTTTTAACATTTCTGTCTTTATCCCATCAATCCCGGCTGCCTTACCCCCTTTCATTTTACCTACTGCCTCACGAACTTCCCCCACACTCACAACTGGCTCTTCCTCACTCCTACAAGATGTTATTCCTCCTTGCCCTATACACGAAATCACAGCTTTCCTATCTTCATCAACATTTAACAATTCCTCAAAATATTCCCTCCATCTTCCCAATACCTCTAACTCTCCATTTAATAACTCTCCTCTCCTATTTTTAACTGACAAATCCATTTGTTCTCTAGGCTTCCTTAACTTGTTAATCTCACTCCAAAACTTTTTCTTATTTTCAACAAAATTTGTTGATAACATCTCACCCACTCTCTCATTTGCTCTCTTTTTGCATTGCTTCACCATTCTCTTAACCTCTCTCTTTTTCTCCATATACTCTTCCCTCCTTGCATCACTTCTACTTTGTAAAAACTTCTCATATGCTAACTTTTTCTCCCTTACTACTCTCTTTACATCATCATTCCACCAATCGCTCCTCTTCCCTCCCGCACCCACTTTCCTGTAACCACAAACTTCTGCTGAACACTCTAACACTACATTTTTAAACCTACCCCATACCTCTTCGATCCCATTGCCTATGCTCTCATTAGCCCATCTATCCTCCAATAGCTGTTTATATCTTACCCTAACTGCCTCCTCTTTTAGTTTATAAACCTTCACCTCTCTCTTCCCTGATGCTTCTATTCTCCTTGTATCCCATCTACCTTTTACTCTCAGTGTAGCTACAACTAGAAAGTGATCTGATATATCTGTGGCTCCTCTATAAACATGTACATCCTGAAGTCTACTCAACAGTCTTTTATCTACCAATACATAATCCAACAAACTACTGTCATTTCGCCCTACATCATATCTTGTATACTTATTTATCCTCTTTTTCTTAAAATATGTATTACCTATAACTAAACCCCTTTCTATACAAAGTTCAATCAAAGGGCTCCCATTTTCATTTACACCTGGCACCCCAAACTTACCTACCACACCCTCTCTAAAAGTTTCTCCTACTTTAGCATTCAGGTCCCCTACCACAATTACTCTCTCACTTGGTTCAAAGGCTCCTATACATTCACTTAACATCTCCCAAAATCTCTCTCTCTCCTCTACATTCCTCTCTTCTCCAGGTGCATACACGCTTATTATGACCCACTTTTCGCATCCAACCTTTACTTTAATCCACATAATTCTTGAATTTACACATTCATATTCTCTTTTCTCCTTCCATAACTGATCCTTCAACATTATTACTACCCCTTCCTTTGCTCTAACTCTCTCAGATACTCCAGATTTAATCCCATTTATTTCCCCCCACTGAAACTCTCCTACCCCCTTCAGCTTTGTTTCGCTTAGAGCCAGGACATCCAACTTCTTTTCATTCATAACATCAGCAATCATCTGTTTCTTGTCATCCGCACTACATCCACGCACATTCAAGCATCCCAGTTTTATAAAGTTTTTCTTCTTCTCTTTTTTAGTAAATGTATACAGGAGAAGGGGTTACTAGCCCATTGCTCCCGGCATTTTAGTCGCCTCATACGACACGCATGGCTTACGGAGGAAAGATTCTTTTCCACTTCCCCATGGACAGAGAGAGAGAGAGAATGAGGGAGGGAGAGGGAGGGAGGGAGAGAGGGAGAGAGAGAAAATAGGAAAGGGCACACACACACCAGCACTCCTGATGGCCAATAATAATAATAATATCTTTACTTACTACAAGTACATGTACAAGGTATACAGTCCTAGCTGACAACAATGACGTACTACCATGTAGAAAGTCCCTTGTTATGGTCCGCATTTCGGGCAAATTAGGTCAGTGTCCCAGGATGCGACCCACACCAGTCGACTAACACCCAAGTACCCATTTTACTGATGGGGAACATAGACAACAGGTGGTAAGAAACAGGTCCAATGTTTCTACTCTGGCTGGGAATCGAACCCAGGCCCTCGCCGTGTGAAGCGAGAGCGTTAACCACCAGGCCACCAGAGCCCACCTACACCCAGATACTCGAATATCGATCACCAATTTAACTCTGATTTGTAATTGCATTTGCCAATTAGGTGAAGTTTAAATGAAAAAAGAAATCCGTAATGCATTGATAGAGAGAGAGAGAGAGAGAGAGAGAGAGAGAGAGAGAGAGAGAGAGAGAGAGAGAGAGAGAGAGAGAGAGAGAGAGAGAGAGAGAGAGAGAGAGAGAACATGATAGTCACATGTGGGAACTGGGGATTTGGAGACAGATAAGTGGCAGATGAAGGGTGACAGATATAAAGGGTGGCAAGTATGGAGGGTAGCAGGTATGGAGGGTGGCAGTTATGGAGGGTGGCAGGTATGGAGGGTAGCAGGTATGGAGGGTGGCAGGTATGGAGGGTGGCAGGTATGGAGGGTGGCAGGTATGGAGGGTGGCAGGTATGGAGGGTAGCAGGTAAGGAGAGTGGCAGGTATGGAGGGTAGCAGGTATAGAGGGTGGCAGGTATGGAGGGTGGCAGGTATGGAGGGTGGCAGGTATTGCGGGTGGCAGGTATTGAGGGTGGCAGGTATGAAGGGTGGCAGGTATGGAGGGTGGCAGGTATGGAGGGTGGCAGGTATGGAGGGTGGCAGGTATGGAGGGTGGCAGGTATGGAGGGTGGCAGGTATGGAGGATGGCAGGTATGGAGGGTGGCAGGTATGGAGGGTGGCAGGTATTGAGTGTGTCAGGTATGGAGGCTGGCAGGTACGGAGGGTGGCAGGTATGGAGGGTGGCAGGTATTGAGGGTGGCAGGTATGGAGGGTGGCAGGTATTGAGGGTGGCAGGTATGAAGGGTGGCAGGTATGGAGGGTGGCAGGTATGGAGAGTGGCAGGTATGGAGGATGGCAGGTATGGAGGGTGGCAGGTATGGAGAGTGGCAGGTATGGAGAATGGCAGGTATGGAGGGTGGCAGGTATGGAGGATGGCAGGTATGGAGGATGGCAGGTATGGAGGATGGCAGGTATGGAGGATGGCAGGTATGGAGGATGGCAGGTATGGAGGGTGGCAGGTATGGAGGGTGGCAGGTATGGAGAGTGGCAGGTATGGAGGGTGGTAGGTATGGAGGGTGGCAGGTATGGAGGGTGGCAGGTATGGAGGGTGGCAGGTATGGAGAGTGGCAGGTATGGAGGGTGGCAGGTATGGAGGATGGCAGGTATGGAGGGTGGCAGGTATGGAGGATGGCAGGTATGAAGGGTGGCAGGTATGGAGGATGGCAGGTATGGAGGGTGGCAGGTATGGAGGGTGGCAGGTATGAAGGGTGGCAGGTATGAAGGGTGGCAGGTATGGAGGATGGCAGGTATGGAGGGTGGCAGGTATGGAGGATGGCAGGTATGGAGGGTGGCAGGTATGGAGGATGGCAGGTATGGAGGATGGCAGGTATGGAGGGTGGCAGGTATGGAGGATGGCAGGTATGGAGGGTGGCAGGTATGAAGGGTGGCAGGTATGGAGGATGGCAGGTATGGAGGATTGCAGGTATGGAGGGTGGCAGGTATGGAGGGTGGCAGGTATGAAGGGTGGCAGGTATGGAGGATGGCAGGTATGGAGGATGGCAGGTATGGAGGGTGGCAGGTATGGAGGATGGCAGGTATGGAGGATGGCAGGTATGGAGGGTGGCAGGTATGGAGGGTGGCAGGTATGGAGGATGGCAGGTATGGAGGGTGGCAGGTATGGAGGATGGCAGGTATGAAGGGTGGCAGGTATGGAGGATGGCAGGTATGGAGGGTGGCAGGTATGGAGAGTGGCAGGTATGGAGGGTGGCAGGTATGGAGGATGGCAGGTATGGAGGGTGGCAGGTATGGAGGATGGCAGGTATGGAGGGTGGCAGGTATGGAGGATGGCAGGTATGGAGGGTGGCAGGTATGGAGGATGGCAGGTATGGAGGGTGGCAGGTATGGAGGATGGCAGGTGTGGAACGACAGTAGAGACAACTTTCAATTTTCCTGAACACGTGAAACGACTCTTGATTTTTATGCTCGTGAAAATTGGCTGTCGTGAGGCTGGAGGTCTGAAGGAGGAGGAGGAGGTACATGAGACCACATAGATATCAGAAAACCCTGAAGACCACACCGAGGCTACTTGCTGAGATTTTTAAGGCAGGGATAGTAAAACAGAAGGCTCTCTCCCTATCCTCCTTCCCCCCGGCAACTGCCGGCAAGAAAGAAGAAAAAACTTACCTAGTCCTATTGAAAATAGCATGAGATTTGTCAGAGAGATTAATGTGGAAGGATACATACTACCTCTACATTTCCCTACTGTTCCAAAGCTTCTATCGTCAGAGGAGCTGTGTTTGTCAGTAGTTCAGTAGTTTATCTACTAGTTACCACTAGTTCTGCTTATGGATGCTGTGGCAGAAGCTAACCTGAGCAGTTTCGGAGCAAACACCGGGATATTAATCGGCTGCTATGATCGCCAGGGATAAGTCTGCTTCTACCACTTCTGTTATTATACCTTGGCCGGTCCATCGCGAATTATTCTTCCTGATGTGTTTGTTTGTCCCTGCCTAGTATATACTTGATTTGTTTTTATTTGCAAAGTGCTCGTCCAGCTGGTTCTTAAAGAACAACAAGGCACAATACTGTGACTAGAACAATACACAAATAACCCACACATACGAGGGACTAACTAATGGCGATGTTTCGGTCCTACTTGGACCATTTACAAGTCACAAGTACGAGAGTGATGGAGCTAGTTCTTAAATGGTTCCTAAATGGCTATATTGTCTTTGTGGCTTGCAAAGAGTATGTAACCTTTATTTGGCGCATGTACACCCTTATTGAAAGGCTATCTCCCCAACCAGTGAACCAGTAATAGGGTCTAACGATGGGGCCCCATCGTTCGATCAGTACCTAGGTTCAGCCGATGAGAAGGTGGTTCTGACAATCGTGGAGGTGTTGTGGTCACCACCCACCTGTCCACCCTTGTCATTTCCATACTAGAAATGGTTGAGCACGGTTGTCCATTCTGTCTCCAGGCTGTGTCTTGGCCTTGCCTAAACCGTGTTTAACACATACATTTCCAACTGTATATAGTGTACATATATGTAAATATCCACATTTATTGCTCTTGGTGAAGGAAAATATATTTCAAAGTCATTCAGCTGTGTTTGTTCTGCTCCTTGCTCCCCTTTACACCCATAGTAACAGGCCTTATTGTCCCTGGGTTGTAATAGTCTTCGTAGTTACAACCCCAGAAGACAGTGTTTACAGGTCCGTTTACGTTGTTTATCCTGCCTCAGAGTTCCGCTACATTGCTTCAAGTTATAAACTGTGCACTTCAAACAGTTTTCATGTATTAAGACTAATTAATATCTTAAAGACTTGAATAAGATATTTAAGTTCTTTTGTATCCTACTTCATATGGTGCGCTGTTAGTGATTCTACGAGTTTAAGTTGCCCTTTTCTGAGTCTTTTCCAGTCTGTCTGTCTTTTATGTAGTCTGGAGATCACAAATGAACGGCATAATCAGGACGCAGTCTAAAACAAGAGTGCATTGTAGAACTAATGAAAGTCAATATTGTTTCTGGTGTTTTGAACTCGAAATATCACGCTATTGAGCCTAGCAATTCTGTTGACTCTACTGGTAGCAGATAGACATTGTTAGGTACTGCTGAGGCCGCTGCGGTTACCAGAAGGTCCTCGTCCTTTCTTGTTGCGGTCAATTTACTGCTAAACATTTAGTCATATCTGATATTGTTATATTCAAGACTGCATTTCTTTTCACCTGTCAACACTGGAACGCATCTTTCACATCTACGACCACGGCGTCAACCAATCAATCTCAATTCTCAGTGTGCTCTGAATGCTGTTTTTTTTCTCTCTCTCCCAGTTTTATGTTATTCGAAATTTTTGCTGTCGTAGATGTTCATGAGATTATTTTTGTGTATTGTGAAAAGGATCTGTCGTAGATGTTCATGAGATTATTTTTGTGTATTGTGAAAAGGATCAGAGTCATTTTTGTGTATTGTGAAAAGGATTAGACCAAGAGTCAAGCCACGAGGAAGGCGACTCTTAACGTCTCGGCTCTCAGGCACTTCTGTCTTCGGTACCACTAGTGATGAGGGGAAGAGGAGGAGGAGAAGGAGGATAAAAAGGATGAAGAATATTAGGAGGAGCAGAGAGGGTGAAGGAGGATTAGGAGGAGAAGAGAGAGAGAGAAGGAGGATTAGGAGGAGAATAGAGGGAGAAGGAGTAGGAGGAGAAGAGAGTGAGAAGGAGGATTAGGAGGAGAAGAGAGGGAGAAGGAAGATTAGGAGGAAAGGAAGGAAGGAGAAGCGTGAAAAAAGAGTATGAGGATGGGATGAGGAACAGAGGAAGATGGGAAAGGAGGAGGATGTGGAAAACGTAAAATGGGAGGATAGTAGAGCAACGGGAGAAGTTAGAGGAGAAGTAGCAGAGGGATTATTATTATATATAAGAGGAAGCGCTAAATCCGTAGGTATGATTATGACAGTGCTTAGAAAATGGGAACCAATCAGGTTGGATCCGAGGAAGGAGAAGACAAATCCAATTTCTTTGATCAAAAGAACCCAACATCGAGGAACCTTCCTTGAGGGAGAAGAGGAATTAAGAAGAGAAAGAAGAAGAAAAGAGAGGACGAAGAGGAGGTAGAGGAAGAAAGGGAGTAAACAGAAGAGAAGGTGAAAAGGAAGAGGAAAAAGAATAGGTAAAGAGAAGAGAAGCCAGCCATGAAATTTCTAGTATGTATTCATGGATGAGTTCTGGTGGCATGTACTTTATTGTTGGGAGGGAGGGAGGGAGGGAGGGAGGGAGGGAGGGAGGGAGGGGGGGAAGAGAGGGAGAGAGAGGGAGTACAACCACCAGCAGCATCCTGGAAGACCACCATCATACTAACTTATCACCATGACAACAGCTCAGGTGTTTACAAACACATCTCACCTCCCACGTGGTCACGCATCTCTACACCTCTTTATTTTTTTTTTACTTCTCCGGAAACTCCCAAGACATATTAAGCAAATATCATAGATTTACTTACAACAGATACAAATTACAGATATAAATTCAGATGTGCTCCTGGTAACCCTTCTGTGGGCCTTCTTCCCAGGTCTTTATGTGTCCTATAGCTCGGTTGCTGGAGCACTCAACTCACATGTTGAGGTCCGTGATTCGATCACTGGTACGGGTGAAAACATCGAGGCATGTTTCCTTAAGACATCTGCTGTCCCTATTGACTTAGTAGTAAATAGGTGCCTGGGTGTACCGACTAGTATGGGTCGCATCCTGGGGACAAAATTGACCTAATTTGCCCGAAATGCGCTGAATAACCAGGATCTTTCTGTATAGTATGCCACTGATGTCAGCTATGATCTGTATAAGTTGAATCTTGTACTTCAAGAAATAGAGATTATTATTATTATTATTATTATTATTATTATTATTATTATTATTATTATTATTATTATTATTATTATTATTATTGTGCCCATGCTCTTGCACAATAAATCAGCCGCTTCAGTGGTGACATCTAATACTTAAAATAACTTCAGATTTTCCCGCTGAGATTCTGGAGAAGTAAGACTCTCCTTTAATCTCATATCTCCTCCTTATTTTTTTTCTCTCGCGCCGACAAATAATTCAGCATATAGTTTTCTATTTAATTTAAAGGTATTTGTGAAACCAACCTTCCACTTGCATCGGAGCTCAAAGTAGAGAACTGAGACCCTCGGATTCTGGCTCTTTTTAATTAAGGGCAAAACATCCATTCCGCAGATTAAGACGTCAGGAACTGGAGGAAAAAAAGGGAACTCGCATTTCCGTATTCCAGCATGGCTGAGACATTATATATATATATATATATATATATATATATATATATATATATATATATATATATATATATATATATATATATATATATATATATATATATATAAGGAGGAGTAATAGATGATAGTGTCCTCTTGTATCCATGGTTAGGAACCACTGTCTTAAAGCCCTCCAAGTCACTTTGACCTGTACCTAATCCTGTATTCAGGATGCGTAAATAAGCCATTAGTGCTGCTGTGGGTAGGAGATGTAGAGGTGCTGGATTGTGTAAGAGGATTCACTCATAAAGAGAAATAGAGATAGATAGATAGATAGATAGATAGAGAGAGAGAGAGAGAGAGAGAGAGAGAGAGAGAGAGAGAGAGAGAGAATGAGAGAGTGATTCATTATCACAAGTGTTGTTCTAGTTCATTTACACAGGACTTGAGTCCTGAATCGGGCCGCCTGTCTGACAGATGCGAATTTCCTCCCATGAATCATTTGACACTCTGATGAGGTGGAATATATAACGTAGGTGGCGCGAGGCCAGAGAGGCACTGGAGGGAAGCTGTAATATCCTGGAAAAATATCATGGAAACCTGGAAAAGCTTCAAGGATGGGAAAAAATGGAGATTTTTTTCACATTCTTTTGAAGACTGGGGAATAAAAGCAGAAGACTGAGGACTCTTTAACGAGGCTGGAAAACAGTGGAGAGGCTGGAAAACAGTGGAAAGGCTGGAAAACAGAGGAAAGGCTGGAAAACAGAGGAAAGGCTGGAAAACAGAGGAAAGGCTGGAAAACAGTGGAGAGGCTGGAAAACAGTGGAGAGGCTGGAAAACAGTGGAAAGCCTGGAAAACAGTGGAGAGGCTGGAAAACAGTGGAGAGGCTGGAAAACAGTGGAGAGGCTGGAAAACAGTGGAGAGGCTGGAAAACAGTGGAGAGGCTGGAAAACAGTGGAGAGGCTGGAAAACAGTGGAGAGGCTGGAAAACAGTGGAGAGGCTGGAAAACAGAGGAAAGGCTGGAAAACAGTGGAAAGGCTGGAAAACAGTGGAAAGGCTGGAAAACAGTGGAAAGGCTGGAAAACAGAGGAAAGGCTGGAAAACAGTGGAAAGGCTGGAAAACAGAGAAAAGGCTGGAAAACAGAGGAAAGGCTGGAAAACAGAGAAAAGGCTGGAAAACAGAGGAAAGGCTGGAAAACAGAGAAAAGGCTGGAAAACAGAGGAAAGGCTTGAAAACAAAGGAAAGGCTGGAAAACAGAGGAAAGGCTGGAAAAGAGAGGAAAGGCTGGACAATAATAAAAGTTATAAAAGCATAAGAACAACCACACTTGCTGAAAGCAGAATTGGCAAAAATAAAATCTTGAGAATACTGGAGAAAATTTGGCAAGACTTACAAACTAAGAGGAGACCGGAAGAGTTTAGGGAAGAATGAACGAGAGGTGTTCGAATTCGATCCAAGGAAGGGGAAGATAAGCTATGTTCCTTGAATCAAGAGCCCCTCGCCAGTATCAAGGCGAAAATAATGTAATAAAGTAAAATAAAGCTAAACACACATACACACACACACACACACACACACACACACACACACACACACACACACACACACACACACACACACACACACACACACACACAC
>NC_091304.1:8255523-8270523 GCF_038502225.1 Cherax quadricarinatus | reverse complement strand
GAGTGCATGAACACTTGTGTGCATGAACACACGAGTGCATGAACACACGAGTGCATGAACACACGAGTGCATGAACACACGAGTGCATGAACACACGAGTGCATGAACACACGAGTGCATGAATACACGAGTGCATGAACACACGAGTGCATGAACACACGAGTGCATGAACACATGTGTGCATGAACACACGAGTGCATGAACGCATGAGTGCATGAACACACGAGTGCATGAACACACGAGTGCATGAACACACAAGTGCATGAACGCATGAGTGCATGAACACACGAGTGCATGAACACACGAGTGCATGAACACACGAGTGCATGAACACACGAGTGCATGAACACACGAGTGCATGAATACACGAGTGCATGAACACACGAGTGCATGAACACTCGAGTGCATGAACACATGTGTGCATGAACACACGAGTGCATGAACGCATGAGTGCATGAACACACGAGTGCATGAACACACGAGTGCATGAAGACACAAGTGCATGAACGCATGAGTGCATGAACACACGAGTGCATGAACACACGAGTGCATGAACACACGAGTGCATGAACACACGAGTGCATGAACACACGAGTGCATGAACACACGAGTGCATGAACACATGAGTGCATGAACACACGCGTGCATGAACACATGTGTGCATGAACACAAGAGTGCATGAACGCATGAGTGCATGAACACACGAGTGCATGAACACACGAGTGCATGAACACACGAGTGCATGAACACATGAGCACATAAACACACGAGCACATAAACACACGAGCACATAAACACACCAGCACATAAACACACCAGCACATAAACACACCAGCACATAAACACACCAGCACATAAACACACCAGCACATAAACACATCAGCACATAAACACACCAGCACATAAACACACCAGCACATAAACACACCAGCACATAAACACACCAGCACATAAACACACGAGCACATAAACACACGAGCACATAAACACACGAGCACATAAACACATCAGCACATAAACACACCAGCACATAAACACACCAGCACATAAACACACCAGCACATAAACACACCAGCACATAAACACACCAGCACATAAACACACGAGCACATAAACACACGAGCACATAAACACATCAGCACATAAACACACCAGCACATAAACACACCAGCACATAAACACACCAGCACATAAACACACCAGCACATAAACACACGAGCACATAAACACATCAGCACATAAACACATCAGCACATAAACACACCAGCACATAAACACACCAGCACATAAACACACGAGCACATAAACACATCAGCACATAAACACACCAGCACATAAACAAACCAGCACATAAACACATCAGCACATAAACACATCAGCACATAAACACACCAACACATAAACACACCAGCACATAAACACACGAGCACATAAACACATCAGCACATAAACACACCAGCACATAAACAAACCAGCACATAAACACATCAGCACATAAACACACCAGCACATAAACACACGAGCACATAAACACACCAGCACATAAACACACGAGCACATAAACACACCAGCACATAAACACACCAGCACATAAACACACGAGCACATAAGCAAACCAGCACATAAACACATCAGCACATAAACAAACCAGCACATAAACACATCAGCACATACACACACCAGCACATAAACACACCAGCACATAAACACACCAGCACATAAACACATCAGCACATAAACACACCAGCACATAAACACACGAGCACATAAACACACCAGCACATAAACACACCAGCACATAAACACACGAGCACATAAACAAACGAGCACATAAACACATCAGCACATAAACACACCAGCACATAAACACACCAGCACATAAACACATCAGTAACATAAACACATCAGCACATAAACACACCAGCACATAAACACACCAGCACATAAACACACCAGCACATAAACACACCAGCACATAAACACATCAGCACATACACACACCAGCACATAAACACAACAGCACATAAACACACCAGCACATAAACACACCAGCACATAAACACACCAGCACATAAACACACCAGCACATAAACACACCAGCACATAAACACACGAGCACATAAACACACGAGCACATAAACACACGATCACATAAACACATCAGCACATAAACACACGAGCACATAAACACATCAGCACATAAACACATCAGCACATAAACACATCAGCACATAAACACACCAGCACATAAACACACCAGCACATAAACACATCAGCACATACACACACCAGCACATAAACACACCAGCACATAAACACACCAGCACATAAACACACCAGCACATAAACACACCAGCACATAAACACACCAGCACATAAACACACCAGCACATAAACACATCAGCACATAAACACACCAGCACATAAACACACCAGCACATAAACACACCAGCACATAAACACACCAGCACATAAACACACGAGCACATAAACACACGAGCACATAAACACACGATCACATAAACACATCAGCACATAAACACACGAGCACATAAACACATCAGCACATAAACACACGAGCACATAAACACATCAGCACATAAACACATCAGCACATAAACACACCAGCACATAAACACACCAGCACATAAACACATCAGTAACATAAACACATCAGCACATAAACACACCAGCACATAAACACACCAGCACATAAACACACCAGCACATAAACACACCAGCACATAAACACATCAGTAACATAAACACATCAGCACATAAACACACCAGCACATAAACACACCAGCACATAAACACACCAGCACATAAACACACGAGCACATAAATACACAAACACATAAACACACGTGCACATAAACACACGAGCACATAAATACACCAACACATAAACACACGAGCACATAAACACACGAGCACATAAACACACGAGCACATAAACACACCAGCACATAAACACACGAGCACATAAACACAACAGCACATAAACACACCAACACATAAACACACCAGCACATAAACACACCAGCACATAAACACACGAGCACATAAACACACGAGCACATAAACACAAGAGCACATAAACACACGAGCACATAAACACACGAGCACATAAACACACGAGCACATAAACACACCAGCACATAAACACACCAGCACATAAACACACCAGCACATAAACACACGAGCACATAAACACACCAGCACATAAACACACCAGCAAATAAACACGCCAGCACATAAACACACCAGCACATAAACACACCAGCACATAAACACACCAGCACATAAACACACGAGCACATAAACACAACAGCACATAAACACACCAGCAAATAAACACACCAGCACATAAACACACCAGCACATAAACACACCAGCACATAAACACACCAGCACATAAACACACCAGCAAATAAACACACCAGCAAATAAACACACCAGCAAATAAACACACGAGCACATAAACACACCAGCACATAAACACACCAGCACATAAACACACCAGCACATAAACACACCAGCACATAAACACACCAGCAAATAAACACACCAGCAAATAAACACACGAGCACATAAACACACCAGCACATAAACACACCAGCAAATAAACACACCAGCAAATAAACACACGAGCACATAAACACACCAGCACATAAACACACCAGCAAATAAACACACCAGCAAATAAACACACGAGCACATAAACACACCAGCACATAAACACACCAGCACATAAACACACCAGCACATAAACACACCAGCACATAAACACACCAGCACATAAACACACCAGCACATAAACACACCAGCACATAAACACACCAGCAAATAAACACACGAGCACATAAACACACCAGCACATAAACACACCAGCACATAAACACACCAGCACATAAACACACGAGCACATAAACACACCAGCACATAAACACACGAGCACATAAACACAACAGCACATAAACACACCAGCACATAAACACACGAGTACATAAACACAACAGCACATAAACACACGAGCACATAAACACAACAGCACATAAACACACCAGCACATAAACACACGAGCACATAAACACAACAGCACATAAACACACCAGCACATAAACACACGAGCACATAAACACACCAGCACATAAACACACGAGTACATAAACACAGCAGCACATAAACACACCAGCACATAAACACACGAGCACATAAACACACCAGCACATAAACACACCAGCACATAAACACACCAGCACATAAACACACGAGCACATAAACACACCAGCACATAAACACACCAGCACATAAACACACGAGCACATAAACACACCAGCACATAAACACACCAGCACATAAACACACGAGCACATAAACACACCAGCACATAAACACACGAGCACATAAACATACGAGCACATAAACACACCAGCACATAAACACACGAGCACATAAACACACCAGCACATAAACACACCAGCACATAAACACACCAGCACATAAACACACGAGCACATAAACACACCAGCACATAAACACACGAGCACATAAACACACGAGCACATAAACACACCAGCACATAAACACACCAGCACATAAACACACGAGCACATAAACACACCAGCACATAAACACACCAGCACATAAACACTCGAGCACATAAACACACCAGCACATAAACACACCAGCACATAAACACACCAGCACATAAACACACGAGCACATAAACACACGAGCACATAAACACACGAGCACATAAACACACCAGCACATAAACACACCAGCACATAAACACACCAGCACATAAACACACGAGCACATAAACACACCAGCACATAAACACACCAGCACATAAACACACCAGCACATAAACACAACAGCACATAAACACACGAGCAAATAAACACACCAGCACATAAACACACCAGCACATAAACACACCAGCACATAAACACACCAGCACATAAACACACGAGCACATAAACACACCAGCACATAAACACACCAGCACATAAACACACGAGCACATAAACACACCAGCACATAAACACACGAGCACATAAACACACCAGCACATAAACACACCAGCACATAAACACACCAGCACATAAACACACGAGCACATAAACACACGAGCACATAAACACACGAGCACATAAACACACCAGCACATAAACACACCAGCACATAAACACACCAGCACATAAACACACCAGCACATAAACACACCAGCACATAAACACACGAGCACATAAACACACGAGCACATAAACACACGAGCACATAAACACACCAGCACATAAACACACGAGCACATAAACACAACAGCACATAAACACACCAGCACATAAACACACCAGCACATAAACACACCAGCACATAAACACACGAGCACATAAACACACCAGCACATAAACACACGAGCACATAAACACAACAGCACATAAACACACCAGCACATAAACACACGAGCACATAAACACACCAGCACATAAACACACCAGCACATAAACACACCAGCACATAAACACACGAGCACATAAACACACGAGCACATAAACACACGAGCACATAAACACACCAGCACATAAACACACCAGCACATAAACACACCAGCACATAAACACACCAGCACATTAACACACCAGCACATAAACACACCAGCACATAAACACACCAGCACATAAACACACGAGCACATAAACACACGAGCACATAAACACACCAGCACATAAACACACGAGCACATAAACACACCAGCACATAAACACACCAGCACATAAACACACGAGCACATAAACACACCAGCACATAAACACACGAGCACATAAACACACCAGCAAATAAACACACGAGCACATAAACACACCAGCACATAAACACACCAGCACATAAACACACCAGCACATAAACACAACAGCACATAAACACACCAGCACTTAAACACACCAGCAAATAAACACACCAGCACATAAACACACCAGCACATAAACACACCAGCACATAAACACACCAGCACATAAACACACCAGCACATAAACACACCAGCACATAAACACACCAGCAAATAAACACACGAGCACATAAACACACCAGCACATAAACACACCAGCACATAAACACACGAGCACATAAACACACCAGCAAATAAACACACCAGCACATAAACACACGAGCACATAAACATACCAGCACATAAACACACGAGTACATAAACACACGAGTACATAAACACACCAGCACATAAACACACCAGCACATAAACACACGAGCACATAAACATACCAGCACATAAACACACCAGCACATAAACACACCAGCACATAAACACACCAGCACATAAACACACCAGCAAATAAACACACCAGCACATAAACACACCAGCACATAAACACACCAGCACATAAACACACCAGCACATAAACACACCAGCACATAAACACACCAGCACATAAACACACCAGCACATAAACACACCAGCACATAAACACACCAGCACATAAACACACCAGCACATAAACACACCAGCACATAAACACACCAGCAAATAAACACACGAGCACATAAACACACCAGCACATAAACACACCAGCACATAAACACACCAGCAAATAAACACACGAGCACATAAACACATCAGCACATAAACACATCAGCACATAAACACACCAGCACATAAACACACGAGTACATAAACACACCAGTACATAAACACACCAGCACATAAACACACGAGCACATAAACATACAAGCACATAAACACACGAGTACATAAACACACCAGCACATAAACACACCAGCACATAAACATACCAGCACATAAACACACGAGTACATAAACACACCAGCACATAAACACACCAGCACATAAACACACCAGCACATAAACACACCAGCACATAAACACACCAGCACATAAACACACCAGCACATAAACACACCAGCACATAAACACACGAGTACATAAACCCCCCAGCACATAAACACACCAGCACATAAACACACCAGCACATAAACACACGAGCACATAAACACACGAGTACATAAACACACCAGCACATAAACACACCAGCACATAAACACACCAGCACATAAACACACCAGCACATAAACACACGAGCACATAAACACACGAGCACATAAACACACCAGCACATAAACACACCAGCACATAAACACTCGAGCACATAAACACACCAGCACATAAACACACCAGCAAATAAACACACGAGCACATAAACACACCAGCACATAAACACACCAGCACATAAACACACCAGCACATAAACACACCAGCACATAAACACACGAGCACATAAACACACCAGCACATAAACACACCAGCACATAAACACACCAGCACATAAACACACCAGCACATAAACACACCAGCACATAAACACACCAGCACATAAACACACCAGCACATAAACACACCAGCACATAAACACACCAGCACATAAACACACCAGTACATAAACACACCAGCACATAAACACACCAGCACATAAACACACCAGCACATAAACACACCAGCACATAAACACACCAGCACATAAACACACGAGCACATAAACACACCAGCACATAAACACACGAGCACATAAACACACCAGCACATAAACACACGAGCACATAAACACACGAGCACATAAACACACGAGCACATAAACACACGAGCACATAAACACACGAGCACATAAACACACCAGCACATAAACACACGAGCACATAAACACACGAGCACATAAACACACCAGCACATAAACACACCAGCACATAAACACACGAGCACATAAACACACGAGCACATAAACACACCAGCACATAAACACACGAGCACATAAACACACGAGCACATAAACACACGAGCACATAAACACACCAGCACATAAACACTCGAGCACATAAACACACGAGCACATAAACACACGAGCACATAAACACACGAGCACATAAACACACCAGCACATAAACACTCGAGCACATAAACACACGAGCACATAAACACACGAGCACATAAACACACGAGCACATAAACACTCGAGCACATAAACACACGAGCACATAAACACACGAGCACATAAACACACCAGCACATAAACACATCAGCACATAAACACATCAGCACATAAACACACCAGCACATAAACACACCACAACATAAACACACCAGCACATAAACACATCAGCACATAAACACATCAGCACATAAACACACCAGCACATAAACACACGAGCACATAAACACACGAGCACATAAATACACCAACACATAAACACACGAGCACATAAACACACCAGCACATAAACACACCAGCACATAAACACACCAGCACATAAACACACGAGCACATAAATACACCAACACATAAACACACGAGCACATAAACACACCAGCACATAAACACACCAGCACATAAACACACGAGCACATAAACACACCAACACATAAACACACCAGCACATAAACACACCAGCACATAAACACACCAGCACATAAACACACCAGCACATAAACATACGAGCACATAAACACACGAGCACATAAACACACCAGCACATAAACACACCAGCATATAAACACACCAGCACATAAACACACCATCACATAAACACACGAGCACATAAATTCACCAGCACATAAACACACCAGCACATAAACACACCAGCACATAAACACACCAGCACATAAACACACCAGCACATAAACACACCAGCACATAAACACACGAGCACATAAACACACCAGCACATAAGCACACCAGCACATAAACACACCAGCACATAAACACACCAACACATAAACACACCAGCACATAAACACACCAGCACATAAACACACCAGCACATAAACACACGAGCACATAAACACACAAGCACATAAACACACCAGCACATAAACACATGAGCACATAAACACACCAGCACATAAACACACCAGCACATAAACACACCAGCACATAAACACACCAGCACATAAACACACCAGCACATAAACACACCAGCACATAAACACACCAGCACATAAACACACCAGCACATAAACACATGAGCACATAAACACACCAGCACATAAACACACCAGCACATAAACACACCAGCACATAAACACACGAGCACATAAACACACGAGCACATAAACACACCAGCACATAAGCACACCAGCACATAAACACACCAGCACATAAACACACCAGCACATAAACACACCAGCATTTTTACACACGAGCACATAAACGCACCAGCACATAAACACACGTGCACATAAACACACCAGCACATAAACACACCAGCACATAAGCACACCAGCACATAAACACACCAGCACATAAACACACCAGCACATAAACACACGTGCACATAAACACACCAGCACATAAACACACCAACACATAAACACTCGAGCACATAAACACACCAGCACATAAACACATCAGCACATAAACACACAAGCACATAAACACACCAGCACATAAACACACCAGCACATAAACACACCAGCACATAAACACACCAGCACATAAACACACCAGCACATAAACACACGAGCACATAAACACACGAGCACATAAACACACCAGCACATAAACACACCAGCACATAAACACACCAGCACATAAACACACGAGCACATAAACACACGAGCACATAAACACACGAGCACATAAACACACCAGCACATAAACACACGAGCACATAAACACACCAGCACATAAACACACCAGCACATAAACACACCAGCACATAAACACACCAGCACATAAACACACCAGCACATAAACACACCAGCACATAATCACACCAGCACATAAACACACCAGCACATAAACACACGAGCACATAAACACACGAGCACATAAACACACGTGCACATAAACACACCAGCACATAAACACACGAGCACATAAACACACCAGCACATAGACACACGAGCACATAAACACACGAGCACATAAACACACCAGCACATAAACACTCGAGCACATAAACACACGAGCACATAAACACACCAGCACATAAACACACCAGCACATAAACACACCTGCACATAAACACACCAGCACATAAACACACCAGCACATAAACACACCAGCACATAAACACACCAGCACATAAACACACCAGCACATAAACACACCAGCACATAAACACACCAGCACATAAACACACCAGCACATAAACACACCAGCACATAAACACACCAGCACATAAACACACCAGCACATAAACACACCAGCACATAAACACATCAAAAACACTTGAACTCCAAGGTTCCAGAAACTTAACGAAAGTACACTGACCTCTCCATGTCACCGAGATAAAAAAAATAAAAGAGGCGGAAATACAGAAAAGAGAACAAACGCGAGGTTTCTGAATAGGGAGAAAAAAAAAGTTGATGCTTTTTCGAACAAAAGCTTTTTTTCTGATTGCTGTCTTTTTGGCAGAAGTGAAAAATGTTTCGGTACTTCCGGTGAGGGTTGTTAGAACTGTGAACTGATTTATGATTCAGTGGAACAGGAAGGGAAGGAGGGAGGGAGATAGGGGAGGGAGGGAAGAAGAGAGGTGAGAGATAGAGAGAGAGAGATGTAGAGAATGGAGAAACGAAGGGAATGAGAGAAGGAATGGAGAGAGAGAGAGAGAAAGAGAGGCAAGGATAAAGAAGGTAGGCAGAGAGAGATATCTGAGAGGTAGACAGTAATATAACTGACAGACTGAGAGTTGGGTGAAAAAAAAATAAGCGAAGAGATAGAGGAGAGAAAGCAGAGATATGTCAGATTTAGAGATAAAAGATAAAAAAGAAATATTTGAGAGACAGAGCGACAGTCAAACAAAAGTGAAAAGAGAGAGATAAGCAAGATATATATATATATATATATATATATATATATATATATATATATATATATATATATATATATATATATATATATATATATATATATACATATATATATATATACATACATATATATGTATAAATATGTATGTATATATATATATATATATATATATATATATATATATATATATATATATATATAATTTATATTTACAATTTATATAAGACAGTATATGTAGCTTTAGGAAAGGTAGGGGGTGTGTGGACCAGGTGTTTACAGTGAAACATATAAGTGAACAGTATTTAGATAAGGCTAAAGAGGTCTTTGTGGCATTTATGGATTTGGAAAAGGCGTATGACAGGGTGGATAGGGGGGCAATGTGGCAGGTGTTGCAAGTGTATGGTGTAGGAGGTAGGTTACTGAAAGCAGTGAAGAGTTTTTACGAGGATAGTGAGGCTCAAGTTAGAGTATGTAGGAAAGAGGGAAATTTTTTCCCAGTAAAAGTAGGCCTTAGACAAGGATGTGTGATGTCACCGTGGTTGTTTAATATATTTATAGATGGGGTTGTAAGAGAAGTAAATGCGAGGGTCTTGGCAAGAGGCGTGGAGTTAAATGATAAAGAATCACACACAAAGTGGGAGTTGTCACAGCTGCTCTTTGCTGATGACACTGTGCTCTTGGGAGATTCTGAAGAGAAGTTGCAGAGATTGGTGGATGAATTTGGTAGGGTGTGCAAAAGAAGAAAATTAAAGGTGAATACAGGAAAGAGTAAGGTTATGAGGATAACAAAAAGATTAGGTGATGAAAGATTGAATATCAGATTGGAGGGAGAGAGTATGGAGGAGGTGAACGTATTCAGATATTTGGGAGTGGACGTGTCAGCGGATGGGTCTATGAAAGATGAGGTGAATCATAGAATTGATGAGGGAAAAATAGTGAGTGGTGCACTTAGGAGTCTGTGGAGACAAAGAACTTTGTCCTTGGAGGCAAAGAGGGGAATGTATGAGAGTATAGTTTTACCAACGCTCTTATATGGGTGTGAAGCGTGGGTGATGAATGTTGCAGCGAGGAGAAGGCTGGAGGCAGTGGAGATGTCATGTCTGAGGGCAATGTGTGGTGTGAATATAATGCAGAGAATTCGTAGTTTGGAAGTTAGGAGGAGGTGCGGGATTACCAAAACTGTTGTCCAGAGGGCTGAGGAAGGGTTGTTGAGGTGGTTCGGACATGTAGAGAGAATGGAGCGAAACAGAATGACTTCAAGAGTGTATCAGTCTGTAGTGGAAGGAAGGCGGGGTAGGGGTCGGCCTAGGAAGGGTTGGAGGGAGGGGGTAAAGGAGGTTTTGTGTGCGAGGGGCTTGGACTTCCAGCAGGCATGCGTGAGCGTGTTTGATAGGAGTGAATGGAGACGAATGGTTTTTAATACTTGACGTGCTGTTGGAGTGTGAGCAAAGTAACATTTATGAAGGGGTTCAGGGAAATCGGCAGGCCGGACTTGAGTCCTGGAGATGGGAAGTACAGTGCCTGCACTCTGAAGGAGGGGTGTTAATGTTGCAGTTTAAAAACTGTAGTGTAAAGCACCCTTCTGGCAAGACAGTGATGGAGTGAATGATGGTGAAAGTTTTTCTTTTTCGGGCCACCCTGCCTTGGTGGGAATCGGCCGGTGTGATAAAAAAAAAAAAAAAAAAAAAAAAAAAAAAAAAAAAAAAAAAAAAAAATGTAGCACAGTTTATGGATAGCGCATTTTAAATAGAAATATATATAGAACACGACGGTTTATATAGATCTCAGTTTATATAGAATATGTGAATCAGAAAAGTTGATATTGAAGACAACAGTAAATGCCTAAAATGTTGATATAAAAGAGAATTTAAAAACATTGCAAATGTTTTTTTACGTCTCCTGTGTTTATATGAGTGTTTATATAGAACAATACTGTAGTAATGTGACTGTTAATGCCATCAAGTGTATTACTGACAACCCTGCACGAATGTCGGTGTTTCTCTCAAGAGAGAGAGAGAGAGAGAGAGAGAGAGAGAGAGAGAGAGAGAGAGAGAGAGAGAGAGAGAGAGAGAGAGAGAGAGAGAGAGAGAGAGAGAGAGAGAGAAGGGAATTCATCCAGTAAAACATTTAAGAGAGCTTGTCTTCAGTCATGCTTACCTCTTATTGTCTTCTTCTTCTTTTTCTTCTTGTCTTCCATCACCAAACCAGCAAAAATGTATTAATTAGAGAGAAAGTAATTTAATACTCTTCTTAATTATTTTCCTTCTCCTCCTCGTCCTCTTCTTCCTCCTCCTCCTTCTCTTCCTTCTCCTCCTCTTTCTATTTCCCTTCCTCCTCCTGCTCCTCATTCTTGTTTACCTCCTCTTGCGCGCGCGCGCGTGTGTGTGTGTATGTGTGTGTGTGTGTGTGTGTGTCTTCGTGTGGAAGTGTTTGCACATGCGTGTTATTCGGCGCCAGAGGAATGGGATGAAATCTCCTTAGATCCGAGGAAGGGGAGCTCATCTCTATTTCCTTGATTCACGAGGCTTTCCCCAGCATCAACACTCTCCCCTTGATGGGCTGCTATAATATTATCATCAATAATAATAATAATAATAATAATAATAATAATAATAATAATAATAATAATAATATTATTATTATTATTATTATTATTATTATTATTATTGTTATTATTATTATTATAATGATGATGATGATGATGATGATGATGATGATGATGATGATGATGATGATGATGATGATGATGATGATGAAGAAGAAGAAGAAGAAGTAATAATTAGAGAACTTACCAATCTGTTCTTAAGAATGTTATTGATTCAAACAAGAACAAGAATCAACACCGTTGCAGACATCATAAGTGACCAAACACTCCACTTACCCTGCAAGAGGCCGTTGCAGCAGAGAGTCCCTCCCCGAGGAGGCAGCTTTCGCCTGCAGCTTGAAGCTAAGAGGCAGCTTTAGCCGGAGAGAACAAGCGGAATCCTGGGAAGTCTTACCCCCTCCTCCCTCAGGTAGAGCTGACATTCTGTCTGTTCTCAGCAACCAGAGCTGACGCCAAATGTTTCCTTTTTCTTCCTCAAATGGACGATGTGGAAGCCTCTCTCTCTCTCTCTCTCTCTCTCTCTCTCTCTCTCTCTCTCTCTCTCTCTCTCTCTCTCTCTCTCTCTCTCTCTCTCTCCCCCTCTATATCTCTCTCTGGTCACACATATTGTCTTTATTCGACCAGTTCAGGAAGACAAGCTGTATCAAGACAAAGATTCTCATGACCACAGCTGATCCATACTCATTACAGTTGTGCTTATAATGACACAGTCATTATAGTTAAATGTGTAATGATACAGTCATTACAGTTGTATGTATAATGTACAGTCGTTACAGCTGTATGTATAATGTACGGTCATTACAGGTGAGCAAACACTATGATATATATATATATATATATATATATATATATATATATATATATATATATATATATATATATATATATATATACGCAAAGCAATCACTGTGAAAAAATAGAGAAATTCCAAGCGCTTTCGTGACTACTCACATTATCAAGGAACAATCAAAGTAATGCATCAAAGGAAGGCATATAAAGGGTCTAGACCACACCTCACTATCACATCCCACAACAAAGCAACACCTGACACGCAACTCATAAGAAAGAGAACACTGCAGCAGGTCCGCTGGCCAAACTAGACAGGTCCTTCACACAACCCACAAGCAAACTATTCTACCCAAGAATTAAGAATTTTAAAATTTATTATTTGTCCAGTGTATTATTAAATTCTTTCCAAATTCTATTAATTATAAATGGATCTAATTTATATAAACCAAAGGAAATATTCATATTATTGTCAAAACTGCTTTTTATGAAACAAGATTCAATTATATTTCTGTCGACCATGGACTTGGTTGATACAACTTTCTCAACTTTTTGAAAATCAATTGGATGGTTAAAATCTCTCACATGAATAAATAGAGCATTGGAATCTTGTCCAGTTCTAATGCTATATTTATGTTGTTTTAATCTAAGTTCGAGACTTTTACCAGTTTGACCGTAATAAACTTTATCGCAAATTTTACAAGGAATCTTATAGACACATCCGTCAGCATTTTGGGGGGAATTCTTTATCAGAAGTTC
>NC_091304.1:8222725-8255423 GCF_038502225.1 Cherax quadricarinatus | reverse complement strand
ATCCTTTGTGGGCTTAGCAGGTTTTTATTGATCCTTCACTGCCAATTTTTCTTCCATAGCTGCTCCTCTAACTGAGTTGCTTAAGAAAGATGCTCCTTTCGTTTGGACCTTCCGTCAAGAAAGAACATTCCAAACTCTAAAAGAAAAACTAACATCTGCTCCAGTTTTGAAATTTCCAGATTTTTCTAAGCCCCTCTATCTGATAATTGATGCTAGTTCAATTGGCATAGGTGCCGTACTAGCTCAGAAGACTGATGGCAAGTACAATGCAGTTGCATTTGCTAGCCGAGTCCTTACGAAGGCTGAACGTAATTATACAGTAACTGAGCAAGAAGCTTTAGCAAAGACATTATTCAAAGAAATTATTTATCAGTACTCTGTTCATGTCTTGACAGACCATGCTCCACTGATACCTTTATTCCAGAACAAACAACCTACTGGAAGGTTAGGCAGATGGATCTTGACTATCCAAGAGTTCAATCCTACCTTTGAACACTTACCTGGCAAGTCAAATGTAGTCGCAGATGCTTTATCGCGACATGTTAGTATAGTAACTGCAGACTCTCCATTTACTGCCGAGGACGTAAAGAATGCTCAAAGAACAGATCCCATGTGGTCTGGTGTGATTCGAGTCCTGCTCCAAGAAGATCTTATTCTGACTGTGAAGCCACCAACAACCATCAGTGACTTTGTCATGAATCAAGAATTACTGTATCGTACAGCCGAGTTGGGTACTCCTAGCAGAAAGGTATACCAGTTAGTAATTCCACAGTCACTAGTGAATGTAGCCTTACAGCTAGTTCATAATGTAGCAGGTGTTGCACACCCTGGTATGGATCGTTCTGTAAAGCAAGCCAGATTGAAATACTTTTGGCCTCGTATGGCAACTGATATTTCTGAGTATGTTAAGAAATGAAGTGTCTGCATGCAACATAAAGGTAATGTTAATGGTCCTAACCCAATCCAGGTGTATCCAACTACTAGCGAACAATGGGAAAGAGTTGTGCTAGGTCTCTTAACTAATTTCCAATGTTCCCTCCAGGGCAACAAACATCTGTGTGCTATGGTAGATCATTTCACCAGATATTGCGAGTTTTATTTTTTTATTATTTATTAATTTGAACATGATACATAGAAGTACAAAGAAATACAGTGGTTAAGTGTAACATGTCAAAGCCCCTTGTATGCAGAGCATTATGGGCAGGCTTAAAATTAACTTAAGATTAACTAAGCAATAATATAGTCAGTGGTAAACATTATTGTAAATAAATAACAATTAAGCAAAAATGAGTATTTCAAAGACAGGTCATATAGTCATTTACTGTGCTGCTGTGCATTCAGTAGAATGGAGTAATCTGTTAGGTAATGTAATTAAAAATAACGAAGTTTGATTGGGTCACAGGTTAAACATTTATGAGATACAATTAATCAGTATTTATTTAGTTGAGGGTGAGTAAGTGATTTTTAAGAAGAGACTTGAATTTATAAACAGTGTTTCTTTTATATTCACAGGTAATGAATTCCAGATTATTGGGCCTTTTATGTGCATTGAGTTTTTGCGTAGTGTGAGATGGACACGAGGAACATCAAAGAGTGATCTGTGCCTTGCGTTATGGTCATGTGTTCTGTTGAGGTTGGTAAGGAGACGTTTGAGGAGAGGGTTTATATCCGAATTAAGTGTTCTATGTATGTATTAGGTACAATAATAAGTATGGATGTTTTGTATGGTGAGTAGGTTCAGAGTTTTGAATATTGGTGGAGTGTGCTGCCTGTAGTGGGAATTTGTTATCATTCTGACTGCAGCCTTTTGTTGGGTAATTAATGGTCTGAGATGGTTTATTGTTGTTGAGCCCCATGCACAAATTCCATAGGTGAGATAGGGGTAAATAAGTGAGTGATATAGGGCCAGGAGGGCTGACTGTGGAACATAGTACCGTATCTTCGATAGTATGCCTACGGCCTTGGAAATTTTCTTGGAAATTTGTTGTACATGTCTTTGAAATTTGAGTCTATTATCAAGGTGGATTCCTGGGAATTTCCCCTCTGTGAGCTTTGTGATAGGTGATCCGTTTATCATTATGTTAAGAGGGACGTCTGTAGCTCTGTTACCAAACTGAATGAAGTAGGTTTTGTCAATGTTGAGAGTAAGTTTGTTAGTCATCATCCAGGTAGATATTTTCTGTAATTCGATATTCACAGTATTGGCTAGCATGACTGGGCTCGGGTGAGAGAAGACATATGTAGAGTCATCTGCAAATAGTGTGGGTTTGAGTAGGTGCGATGCATTTGGTAGGTCATTTATGTAAACGAGAAAGGAAGAGGGCCAAGGACACTTCCCTGTTCCTATTGCAGATCAGACTGCTGAGACAGTAGCTAAAGCGTTTAAAGAGCGCATTATCTGCAGGCATACCATCCCTAAGTCCCTAGTAACAGATAATGGAGGTGAATTCTGTAATGAGATTCTTGAAAATTTGTGTACCTTGTACAAGATCTCTAAATCCACCATTGTTCCTCATCCTGCCAGCAATGAGTTAGCGGAATGAACCAATATGAAAGTACTTGATGTCTTGAGAGCCACTATCAATCCCAACAGTGAAACCTGGGATGAAGTTATACCTGATGTTCAGTGTGCCATAAATTCTGCTTACAATGTTTTATAGGTGACTCTCCACATTATGCATTGTATGGTGTAGACAAACGTTTGCCTTATGAGTTATTATATTCTAACCCAAAACCAAATTATAACCCTGATGGTTTCATAGCAACTCGTACCAGCTTAGCTCAAAGTGTTTTTAGAAGAATCCGTGACACACTTCATAAATCAACAGTAGAATTTACAAGAGTCGCTAACACTCGAGCAAAGCCGTTCAAAATTACAGTAGGTTCGAGAGTTATACTGACTAACTGTGGCTCGTACGTTGGTTTGCGTGCAGCCAGCAGTAACAGCCTGGTTGATCAGGCTCTGATCAACCAGGAGGCCTGGTCACAGACCGGGCCGCGGGGGCGTTGACCCCCGGAACTCTCTCCAGGTAAACAAAACGTCTGCAATGCCTAAGCTTGATCAAAAGTTTGTTGGTCCTTATCGAGTAGTTGAACATGTCAATGGCAATAAGTATAAGGTTAGAAAAATTAGTACTGGTCAGTATAAAGAATCGCATTTAGATCATATGAAGTTAGTATGTGATGATAATGATGTTCCAACCCAGACTAATGTAACAGACTCGGACAGTCCTCCCGACTCTTTACATTCTACCTCTGATACTCAGACGATCAACCTGAATGTCATTATTCCCTACGTATATGACAGGTATTGAGAAATCCTTAAGTATCATTTGTAACTACCAGTTCAGACCTGCCTCAACCAAGGCATGAGTTCATCAGTGCAACAGAGTTCGATTCTCCTAGAGATGATAATCATTCTGCATATGTAAATCTCGCCCTAGCAGAGTTGGGGTTAAATGTAAATAACCTGTTTAGATGAATAGTATAGTTTACATTGTATCTCTACTGTCTGCTACTATATCAACTTATTATATTCAAGAATTTTTTTTGTGTGTGTTCACATTCTTTCCAAATTCTGAGATTTAACAGTCTAGATTTGAGTGCATCAAGTCTGCCTTTCTGTTAAACACTTCTTTCTTTGAATATATTCCTTCCTCAGAATCCGTAGAGCACATGAATACAGATCGATCGATCAATTTTTTTATTACTTTTGTTATATATTCCCAATACTGAGCTTCATTCTATGCCTTGTGATATATCATACCTTGTAATGCATTCCAATACGTTCCATTACAGTAAGTTACGTTAACTTCCATCCTGATATTCTCCTTTTGTATGTTTTAATGTTCATTTGTTGTGTACTTTGACACTGTATAGAATCAGCCCAAGCTGTACTCCTGTCGTCTCTAGTTTGTATCAGCTGTATGTCGGGACGACATAAACTAGCATCGCCGAGTTCTCGCAGTACCAGTTATCTCAGTAGTACCAATTACCAGTGTCAGTAGTAGTGACTCATTACCAACCATCTGTGTGAATCACCTGTTATTCACTGACCTTACTGCTGACCCTAGCATGTTTTGAACGCCGCTCACCCAGGCATCATTCGTGAGTCAGTTGAAGGATAGACAGGAGAGATACGGGTCAGGCTTGACGCTTCCCATATAGTCCGTCGAATACTTACCGCCTAAGTGAGTGTTGCTACCCAATCCACGTTTCGGGACATATATATATATATATATATATATATAGATATATATATATATATATATAGATATATATATATATATATATATATATATATATATATATATATATATATATATATATTTTTCTTTCTTTCAACACACCAGCCGTGTCCCACCGAGGTGGGGTGGCCCAAAAGGAAAAACAAAAGTTTCTCCTTTTACATTTAGTAATATATACAGGAGAAGAGGTTACTAGCCCCTTGCTCCCGGCATTTTAGTTGCCTCTTACAACACGCATGGCTTACGGAGGAAGAATTCTGTTCCACTTCCCCATGGAGATAAGAGGAAATAAACAAGAATAAGAACTAGAAAGAAAATAGAAGAAAACCCAGAGGGGTGTGTATATATGTGCTTGTACATGTATGTGTAGTGTGACCTAAGTGTAAGTAGAAGTAGCAAGACGTACCTGAAATCTTGCATGTTCATGAGACAGAAAAAAGGACACCAGCAATCCTACCATCATGTAAAACAATTACAGGCTTTCGTTTTACACTCACTTGGCAGGACGGTAGTACCTCCCTGGGCGGTTGCTGTCTACCAACCTACTACCTATATATATATATATATATATATATATATATATATATATATATATATATATATATATATATATATCGACCTGACAACACAGGAGGGTCAGGGGAGACATGATAACGACATACAAAATACTGCATGGAATAGATAAGATGGACAGAGACAGGATGTTTCAGAGAGGGGACACACAGAAACAAGGGGTCACAATTGGAAGCTAAAGACTCAGACCAGTCACAGGGATGTTAGGAATTATTTCTTCAGTCATAGAGTTGTCAGGAAGTGGAATAGTCTAGCAAGTGATGTAGTGGAGGCAGGAACCATACATAACTTTAAGACGAGGTATGACAAAGCTCAGGGAGCAGAGAGAGAAAGGACCTAGTAGCAATCAGTGAAGAGGCTGGGCCAGGAGCTGAGTTTCGACCCCTGCAGCCACAATTAAGTGAGTACAATTAGGTATACCTGGAGTACATTCTGGCATGAAATGTCAGAAATCTTACACAGACTGACAATACTTCAGGAGCAGAGACACAGTCTTTGGCCTCCACTCCAGAACAACAGATATAAGGGAAAAACAACATCCAGTATTGGGCCCCTGCTTAGGCCAGATGGGACATACACAGATGACAGCCAAGAAATGATGAGTAAGATTCTAAAGTCCCAATACAACTCAGTGCTCAGCGAACAGTTACCCAGACTAAGGGTCGACAATCCAAAAGAATTCTTTATGAACGAGACCCAAAATTTGGTCATCTCAACAATCCCTGATATTATCCAAACACCACAAGACTTTGAAAAGGCAATAAATGACATGCCCATGCACTCTGTCCCAGGCCCAGACTCATTGAACTCCGTGTTCATCAAGAACTGCAAGAAGCCCCTGTCACGTGCCTTCAGCATTCTATGGAGAGGGAGCATGGACACAGGGGTCATCCCACACACACTAAAAACAACAGACATAGCCCCCACTCTACAAAGGTGGCAGTAAAACAATTGCAAAGAACTACAGACAGATAGCACTAACATCCCATGTCATAAAAATCTTTGAAAGGGCTCTAAGAAGCAAGATCGCCAACCACCTAGATACCCATCAGTTACACAACCGAGGGCAACACGGGTTTAGAACAGGTTGCTCCTGCATGTTCCAGGTACTGGACCACTATGACAAGGTCCTGGATTCTGTAGAGGATAAACAAAATGCAGAAGTAATAACAAAAACTTTGCAAAAGTCTTCGATAAGTGTGACCACAGTGTAATAGCGCACAAAATGCGTGATAAAGGAATAACAGGAAAAGTTGGTAGGTGGATCTATAACTTCCTGACAAATAGAACACAAAGAGTAATAGTAAACAGATTCAAATCCGAGGCAGCCACGGTGAAAAGCTCTGTTCCACAAGACACAGTGCTCACTCCCATTCTATTCATTATCCTCATATCTGATATAGACAAAGATGTAAGCCATAGCTCTGTGTCTTCCTTGTGGATGACACCCGAATTGTCATGACAGTGACCTCCATTAAAAACACCGCAAGACTCCAAGCGGACATCAACAAAATCTTCAAATGGGCCACTCAAAACAATATGAAGTGCAATGAAAAGAAATTTCAACTACTTAGATATGGAAAACTTGAAGAAATTAAAACTGTATCAGGGTATACAACAAGTTATAATCATACAATAGAGCGAAAAAGTAATGTGAAGGACCTGGGAGTGATAATGTTAGAGGATCTCGCCTTCAAAGACCACAACAATGTATCTACCGCATCTGCTAAGAAAATGACAGGATAGACAATGAGGACATTCAAAACTAGGGACGCTAAGCCCATGACCATTCTCTTCAAATCGCCTGTTCTCTCTAGGATGGAATACTACTGTTCACTAACCCTTCAAGGCAGATGAAATTGCTGACCTGGAGAGTGTACAAAGAACTCACGGCACACATACGTACGATAAAACACCTAAATTACTGAGAATGATTGAAGTTCCTTGACTTGTATTCCCTAGAATGCAGGCGAGAAAGATACAAGATAATATACACTTGGAAAATCCTAGAGGGATTAGTACCAAATTTGCACACGAAAGTCACTCCCAACGAAAGCAAAAGACTCGGCAGGAGATGCAACATCCCCCTAGTGAAAAGCAGGGGTGTCATGAGTACGCTGTGAGACAACACAGTAAATGTTAGGGGCCCAAGACTGTTCAACTGCCTCCCAGCATACATAAGGGGGATTACCAAGAGACCCCTGGCTGTCTTCAAGAAGGCACTGGACAGGCACCTAAAGTCAGTACCTGGCCAGCCAGGCTGTGGCTCGTACGTCAATTTATGTGCGGCCAGCAGTAACAGCCTGGTTGATTATGCCCTGACCCACCGCGAGGCCTGGTCAAAGACCTGGCCGCGGGGGCGTTGACCCCCAAACCCTCTCCAGGTATACACACAAATGTGTCCATACGTATTGTACATGCATACATACCCTCTACGTACACACGCATCTATATTTTTTATATTTTGCTGCTTTAGAATTTAATAGCAGCCCTTTACTTCTTTTGGGTGCATTAATGTAGAAGGATATTCTTTTTGAATCTTCCGGCGAACGAAATGCATCTTATTAAACCTGTGTGGGTCATTCAGCTTTGCTAGAAACCTTGGAGAGGACAGAGAGAAATGACCAGAATCGGAGGGGGTATGTGAAACTGAATTAAAGTGAGTTATATTTACGGGGTAGGGATAAAAGCTTAGGAATCCTTCGGCGTCTGGGGAATGGGTGGCAATCAGGTTTGATAAGACGTAGGAAAGGGAAGCTTAGTTCTTTGGATCATGATCCCTTAGCGTCAAAACAATTTTTTGAATGGTAATGACAATGGGTGTGTGAGTGGCAAAGAGTTCCTCCGCTAGGATGGTAATGGAGAGGATGCATGTATCGCTGGGTTTTGTAGCTATAAAACAAGGCAGTTTTTTTTTTCGATTTAACGAGGTTCGACATAACGGTGCATTCGATTTAGAGTGCTTTGCATATATATTTTTAATGGATCACAGAATACGCTTAGAAAAGCCTATGCTGGAATGAAGCTTTGCTTTAAATATTAATGGTAATGGAATGTGCTTCTTACCATTTTCTCTACAAAATTAGTTTTTGCCACTGCATTAACAGGAGGCGTTTGCGGAAGGTCCGATTCCTTTATAAATATCAAAGCATTGCCAATGCCATGATGGTGATGCTTTTATGACCGTTTTCAATCATTAGGCTTGAATCTTTTGAATATATACAACGCTTATACACTAGTAAATTTGTTGATAATCAGTATACGTATTTATATTATTTGCTGATGTTTGTGTATTGAATACCGAATCAATACCGATTTGCAGCTCAGACTTTACTTACTATTAGCTTCATGTATGTATATTTTATGAAGTAGAGTTAGGGGAAACTAACTCTGTGGTGCATATGCAAATGCCTTCGAAGACAATTTATGCTGAATAGTCTCTCACCGACAGGAAGACAGACATTTTATGGCAATTTTATCGATAGTTGTATTGTAAAATAAGGTACAGAAATAAGAATATGTTGGGATAAATATGGAGGTGAGTATAGACGCCAGACTCCGGCTGGCTGCGCCGCTCGACCCCACAGCGCTGCTCGTGTTTACTATTCAGTTGCTGAGTTGTGATGTCCATCAATTATACTTCTGTGGGTAGCCAAATCTTACAGAAATAACCTTCTCAGAGCCATATTCTCAACCCGCAAACCTATTCTAGATGGTGAGTAGAGCGCCTATGGCAGGAAATAGGAGAATTAGTCTGGCGGGAAAGTAGAGTCTGTAAGGCAACATGGATTGGTGACAGGCCAGGCACTAATTCCACGCTTTTCCTGTTTTATTTGCACGCTGTTCTTTTTATTGATGTGAGTAATGTGAATATATGTCCTTATGGAGGTATTTGGCTTAGGTAATAAGATATATATATATTAGGTCATGCTCAGATAGCATCCCGGGCTATAGACTGTGGTACCATTGGACTGGTTGTTGAAACACCTTAAATAGTAAAGAAGATGCAACTTAAGGTACTGCTAGTGCATATGTCAAGCTGTTCTTAAATTTAAAACCTAAATTGTGGAAATTGATAATTTATCTTTTTCGTTACAACCTAATGCAATTGTTATAATTATGCTTTTATAGCCATTGAAGTCCCAGTTATGAAAGGATGGAGTCAGTGATTACTAGGTTATACTAGGTTAAATTGCACATGAGTTACTCTACAAGCCAGTAGTAAAAATAAAATAAATTTTATTGAACCTGAATAAACACTTGCTTGCTTATATACTCCTCAGGTATCCCCATATGTATTGGTATAATGATGTTTCACCCTCATGGTGTGCTTTTATCAAGCCAAAAACAGAAAATTGTAACTTGATTGAGCCAGTTGTTCCGTGGGCAAAATGTTAATAAAAGTTCCATATAAGTGCATTTGTGTCCTTATAAAGAGTTTGTTCAGATTTTTAACCAAGAGTGTTAGCCACCCAGGATAACCCAATAAAGTCTGTGTGCCATTAGGAACTGTTGATCTTATTTCCTTTGGGTTCCTTTAATCTTCTCCCCCAGGATGCCACCCACAACAGTCAATTGATAACTAGGTATTCACTTACTGCTTGGTGAACAGGGGCAGCAGGTGTAAGGAAACATGCCCAACATGCTGGGGAGTAATTTCCAGTCCCCCTGTGTGTGAGCCAAAAGTAACTTAATAGGTTTTAATCTGATTAAATTTACAAATGTGTTGAGAATTAAACTTCCCTGAAGTTTTGTTATATTAATCATATAGAATACTGACAAGTAGATGAGTAAGACGTGTGCAACAGTCTAACCTTATTGTTGAGACGTTTGACCTGCTCTTCAAGTTTCTTCAGGCTGAGAAACTGATCACTTCATATTATATCTCCACTACTGCTATGTCCTCTGTATTTGGACTGAAGAAGCCTGCTGAGCAAGTCAAACTTCTCTTCAGTAAAGATTCCAAACTGTTGCACATATATATGTTTCATTCTCTTGACAGAAAGTGTCATTGTATGACCCATGTAGGTTTAGCACCCTTTTGCATACTGCAATAATAATAATGCTTAAAGTTTTGTTTTCCATATTTAAGATTGTTTGCTTGAAGTTGAGTTTTGTTTTCCTCTAGATACTGCAAATAAGCAGCTGGAGAGGAACAGTCTGGTTTTCATATGAGTATTATTTATCACAGTTCTTACTTTTTTCTGTACAGAGAAAGCATGAATTTTTGTAAGTAAAATTGTAAGTATCACAGCATAGCTGAAAATGCATGTTTATACAGGAATTGAAAGATAATCTCTATGCTATGTGTATTTAGGATAGCACCTAAGATTTCCAGGTATTGTTTATAGGAAAAATTTGAAAAATAAAGATTCGCTTAAATATAACTAGGGACAGCATATTGTTTGTTAATGGTGTAAGTTCTGCTGCCAAAAATACTTAATATAGCCAATAGCCAGGGGCTTTTCAATATGTACGAAATATATTTCTCTTAATTTTGTGACACGAATATCTTGAATAAAATTGATTTAGTTTGACTATAAAGTGCTCGTCATAAAAGTATGCCAGGTGAAAGGCACCCAGTATACTTTAAAGTCCACAGTAATACCCTACAATGTTAAGTTTGCCAATGAAACCAAAAGCTATTTTGCCCTTGCAACATTGCTTTTTTGTTTCATTCCACGTGAGGTGGAATGTTTCAAGATTCTCTAAGACTACTGGCTGCATCTTAAGTGGCTTATGGGCTTGTGTGATGGATGGTTTTATGGCCATGGTACCCCTACCCTGTTTGGTCTTGAGAGTCGAGTTTGTCTGACATTTTGGTTATTGATGAATTAATATGGACAGGAGTAAGCCGCTGACACACAAGAGAATTGCACTGATCATCATATTACGTAGGGCAGGCCATCAAACGAAGGATATTGTAGAAGCACCGATGTGTGTGTGAATATCCTGGGAGGATTTGATTGTGTCGGCTCCTTAAAGACAATGTTGATGACATGCCCACACCAAAAGCACATTCAGAAAAGCCTTGAAAAGCATCCCCACTAATGTTAACTGCAATAATGTACACTACCTGGAATTGCTGTTATCATTTGCCTGAATCTTGCATGCGTTGTAGTGCAAGACACTTCGTGCCTGTGAGGTACCCTTCTTCAGTGACTGGTCTAGATATTCCTCAGACTTTAACTTCATTGAGAGCCTCTGGGCTGTAATGGAGAGGCATCTACTAGGGAAAAGATATCAGCCCACTCTGATGGCTTTAGGATGCCATCTGCAAGTCATGGGGGAATTTACCCCAAGAATCCCCTGAAGAATCCATATTAATTACTTCCTGTGTGGGTGAAGGATATCCTAAAGCACAAGTGATGACCTACTTTGTTGATGTGGTTTTAGAGGGGGACCAGTGTGCTTTAATGACGAGCACTGTAAGAGGCTTGGTTGTAGATTACTATCCATAAAATAGTTACATTGTATAATATTGCAATAGGATTCAGTCACTCATCTTTCATAAAATAAATTTTCAGCACTGGACTTACAAAGTTGAGTGTGAATTTAGTGAGTTTTCTAGACAAAAGCAATTCTGGGAACCTCACTTTTAATATTAAGTTGATATCCCTTCCAACTACTTCATTTAGTACAGTTCAGTATATTGTTTTGTTTAGGCTAGGTTATAAGAAATGATCCCTAAAATGATTTCAAAGCATAACAAATGAATAAATTGGGACAATATTAAGTGTTTGAAAGTTTGTCAGACATTAGTGATCTTGCTGTTCCATTTATTGGCAATACAGTGGACCCCCACATACCGTTGGCATCACATAACGTTAAATCCGCATACCGATACATTTTATCGCTAAGATTTTGCCTTGCATACCGCTAAAAAACCTGCTCAATGCTATTCGTCCGAGACGCGTCTAATGTGCGGCCTGAGCCAGCCTCACATGTTCTGCCGGTGGCATTGTTTACCAGCCAGCCTCCGCGGTAACATCCAAGCATACAATCAGAACATTTCGTATTATTACAGTGTTTTTGGTGATTTTATCTGCAAAATAAGTGACCATGGGCCCCAAGAAAGCTTCTAGTGCCAACCCTACAGGAATAAGGGTGAGAATTACTATAGAGATGAAGAAAGAGATCATTGCTAAGTATGAAAGTGGAGTGCGTGTCTCCGAGCTGGCCAGGTTGTATAGTAAACCCCAATCAACCATCGCTACTATTGTGTCCAACAAAACGGCAATCAAGGAAGCTGTTATTGCCAAAGGTTCAACTGTGTTTTCGAAACAGAGATCGCAAGTGATGGAAGATGTTGAGAGACTCTTATTGGTATGGATAAATGAAAAACAGATAGCAGGAGATAGCATCTCTCAAGTGATCATAAGTGAAAAGGCTAGGAAGTTGCATGAGGATTTAATTAAAAAAATGCCTGCAACTAGTGATGATGTGAGTGAATTTAAGGCCAGCAAAGGTTGGTTTGAGATATTTAAGAAACGTAGTGGCATACATAGTGTGATAAGGCATGGTGAGGCTGCCAGTTCGGACCACAAAGCAGCTGAAAAATATGTGCAGGAATTCAAGGAGTACATAGACAGTGAAGGACTGAAACCTGAACAAGTGTTTAATTGTGATGAAACAGGCCTGTTTTGGAAGAATATGCCAAGCAGGACCTACATTACTCAGGAGGAAAAGGCACTCCCAGGACATAAGCCTATGAAAGACAGGCTTACTCTGTTGATGTGTTCCAATGTTAGTGGTGATTGCAAAGTGAAGCCTTTATTAGTGTATCACTCAGAAACTCCCAGAGCGTTCAGGCAAAAGAATATCCTCAAGGCTAATTTGTGTGTGCTGTGGAGGGCAAACAGTAAGGCATAGATCACTAGGGACTTTTTCTATGACTGGTTACACCAAGCATTTGCCCCCAATGTGAAAGATTACCTAACTGAAAAGAAATTAGACCTTAAGTGCCTTCTGGTGTTAGACAATGCCCCTGGTCATCCTACAGATGTGGCAGAGCGACTTTATGGGGACATGAGCTTCATTAAGGTGAAGTTTTTGCCTCCTAATACCACTCCTCTCCTGCAGCCCATGGACGAGCAGGTTATTGCAAACTTCAAAAAACTGTACACAAAAGCTCTGTTTGAAAGGTGCTTTGTAGTGACCTCAGAAACTCAATTGACTCTAAGAGAGTTTTGGAGAGATCACTTTAATATCCTCAATTGTGTAAACCTTATAGGTAAGGCTTGGGAGGGAGTGACTAAGAGGACCTTGAACTCTGCTTGGAAGAAACTGTGGCCAGAATGTGTAGACCAAAGTGATTTTGAAGGGTTTGAGGCTAACCCTGGGAATCCTATGCCAGTTGAGGAATCCATTGTGGAATTGGGAAAGTCCTTGGGGTTGGAGGTTAGTGGGGATGATGTGGAAGAGTTGGTGGAGGAGGACAATGAAGAACTAACCACTGATGAGCTGCTAGATCAACTTCAACAGCAAGAGGCCACACCTGAGGAAACTGCTTCGGAGGAGGGGAGAGAGAAATTGAAGAAGTTGCCTACTTCAAAGATGAAGGAAATGTGTGGAATGTGGCTTAAAGTGCAAACCTTTTTTGATGACAATCACCCTAACACAGTTATTGCAAGCCGTGCTGGTGACTATTACACTGACACTGTTGTGAAACACTTTAGGAAAGTCATAAAGGAACGAGAGGTACAGGCCACTATGGACAGATATGTTGTGCGACAGAAGCCCAGTGACTCTGAAGCTGGTCCTAGTGGCATTAAAAGAAGAAGGGAAGTAACCCCAGAAAAGGACTTGACACCTCAAGTCTTAATGGAAGTGGATTCCCCTTCTAAACACTAAGACTCTCTCCTCCTCCCATCCCATCAATCATCACCAGATCTTCAATAAAGGTAAGTGTCATGTAACTGTGCATGCCTTTTTCAGTTTGTGTGTATTAAAATTAATATTTCATGTGGTAAACAATTTTTTTTTCATACTTTGGGGTGTCTTGCACGGATTAATTTGATTTCCATTATTTCTTATGGGGAAAATTCATTCGCATAACGATAATTTCGCATAACAATGAACTCTCAGGAACGGATTAATATCGTTATGCGGGGGTCCACTGTATTCTATTATTGTTACAATTTATGTATCTCAGGGAATATAAAATAGTTAGGCTTTAAGCCATAGGTTTAATTTCATTTATTGTTAATTTGTGTTAAATTTAATCCCAAATTATATTTTATTAACTTTTCACTAATTAAACCCTAGAGATAATGATTATGGTAAAATAATTCCAGCTGGCCTTCAGCCCACTATGTTAGCTACATGTCAATCATCCATATAAAACTTGTTTGACACCGGTATAATTTTTGGGCTTGATAAATATGTAGAAACTTAAAATTAGACCAGTTGTACTGTATGGCATACTGTGTATATTGAGATTATGCAGTAATTGTTTTGCCACAGCCAATAAATTTAACCACTTTTTGTCAGTGTTGATAACAAGCAGGCAAGCCAGCACACATTAGCAGCAAAAAAAATGTACACCATTTATGAAAATGTGGGCTCCAATTTGCAAAAATACAAAGTTTTAGCAAATACTGTACTGTGTTGGAATAATATGTGCCTTTATTCTGAATCATTAACCCTTTGACTGTCACAACCCCAAATCCTGAAGTGTCTCTTGATTTCGAAAAATTTTTGGAAAAAAAAAATTATTTTTTTCTTGTGAAATGATAGAGAATCTTTTCCCGATGGTAATGACGCCAAAAGTACGAAATTTGATCAAAAACTTAGGGAATTACGCTCCCGCGAAGGTAGTGATCTCGGTGATGTATATACGCATTGGCGATTTCGCCGACATTGAGCCCTGTTTTCGGCCAATTCCATTGTTCCAGTTAACCAAACTCATAGCTATTTCTTTAGAACTCCATTTTTTCTGTCAACTGAGTACAATAAACTGCCCATTTACCAATTTCAACTACCCAATAAAGTGGTTAGAAATTGGCAATTTGGCCAATTTCATGCAAATTAAAAAAAGATGCCAGTTTCAAAATAGGGTCCAGAATAAACAATGCAGACATTCTTGGCACTAAAATAACATATCCTCTGTTTATTAGTCATGTCTCCATGCCCCTCTTTTATTACTCTTGCTTTCTATTTTGATTTTTTATTCAAACAAAAAACTAGAAGATTTACTGTTATTCAAACCACTGCATTATTGTAAAAATGGTATAAATAATATCAGTGCACTAGTGAAAGAATATTAGACTCCCCAGTTGACGTGTATGAGACGTGCGGTGTGATTTGCTTACTCTTGAACATTGGTAAAAATCGAACATTTCCGCTACTTTGAGCTCAATTTCAAGGTCGTTTTCATCGTGAAGCTAATCAAAATCATCTCTATTTCTGTAATATATTTCGCGTTCTATCAAGTGAGACCAAGAAAACGAGAATACAACCATAAATTCTATAGGAAAATACACCACAAAGTCGGCGTTTTAATCCAAAAACACAGAGTTTTTTCTCTCATGCACTGCGTGCTGCAGGATTTTTTATACAGTGCACACTGACCACACAGACCCATTCTCTCACATGTGGGCCTACCAGCTTTCTCCTGCTTGGTTTGAAGCCACTAGAATTGTTGAGTATATATACGTCCGAAACACTGGCTCGTAAGACGTATATATACGGCCAAAACAGTCAAAGGGTTAAATTCAGATTCATTACAGTACATATATGTAATAACCTAAGAGTGACTGAAGTATGATGTATGTGCCCTTTGCAACAGGTATTATGATGCATAATGAAAATTAATTTTTGCTATATTGCTCAGAAATGTCCTTTCTGTTATGGTTTCTGTTTATACAGTTATTTATTTTTGACTTTTAAAACACAATAGTACATGTACTGCACAATACAGAAATTCAGTCATATATTAATGTACGTACATATATGTTTGTCAAGTGGTAATTTGCCATATGCTCTCAAAAAAATTTATTTCATGGTCAAAATTGAAAAATCGCTGTCATTGTGTAGCCAAGGACTACACGAATCAAGTTTTAAGAGTTGGCGCCATAAGAAGTCTGAAGATAATGCAGCAACGAAAATGCATTGTGAAGTACCAAACATACAAGCAAACATTCTCAAGTTCATCGGATACACTTAACAGTACTACAAGTTGTCCAAACTTGGGATGTTGGTGCCTCTAGCAGATACTAAGGTAGCTACCTATATAGTGATTGTACATAATCAGTTGAGCTAGCCTAGAAGCTCACAAATAATACCTTGCATGTTTACAGCTAAACTATCTTTTTAGTTGTATTATATGTATGGTACTTTTACTTTTGATGGATTTTGTGAGTTTTTTTACTCTAAGAGCCCAGCCCTGGGCCAGGCTTATCTGGTGCTTGCCTGGTCAACCAAGTTATTCCTACTAGTCACCTGCTGGCCCAAATGAAAATTAATAGCATGAAAATTATTTGTAAATTTTTAAGGTATTATAAGTCATATTGTACATTATAGGTATTTAAAGTACATGGGGGCATCACTTAAACAGCTTACAACTGCTTTAAAGTTTATTACATAAAATTAAACCAAGTGAAAATCAAGGAACTTTTAAAATCTCTAACTTATTTAAATTAAGTGATTGTTAAAAATATTTTTGACATAAAAAATAGGGCCTTGATACCACAAAATGCTCTCTGGATGCATTAAAATGTTTTATATTTTGACTTATGAACATGAAAAAATATGGTATTGGCAATGTCAATCACCAATGAGATAAGAGGCATATTGTAAATGGCCAGCTGGTAGGTTTTGTTCATTCACACAGGTGAATACTCAAGAAATCTTACTTGCACTTCTAGAAAGTTTGACTTTTACACTACTGTATATGATAAGTTATTTTTTGTATTCACAAGGTAGGATTTATAGCAGTTAACCCTCTGACTGTCAAGACCTCAAATCCTGAAGTGTGTGTGTCGCAGAATGTTCAAAAAAAAAAAAAAGAAAAAAATTATTTTTTTTCTTATGAAATGATAGAGAATCTTTTCCAGATGGTAATGACACCAAAAATACGAAATTTGATGGAAAACTTATGGAAATATGCTCTTACGAAGTTAGTGATCTCGGCGATATATACGTATCGGCGACTTCGCCAACTTTGAGCCCTATTTTCGGCCAATTCCATTGTTTCAGTCGACCAAACTTGTAGCTATTTCTTTAGAACTCCATTTGTTCTATCGATTGAGTACAAGAAACTGCCCATTTACCAATTTCAACTACCCAATAAAGTGGTCAGAATTTGGTAATATAGCCAATTTCATGCACAATAAGAGTTGCCACTTTCAAAATAGGGTCCAGAATAAACATTGCAGACATTCCTGGCACTAAAATAACATTTTTTCTGTTCATTAGTCATGTCTCCAGGCTCCTCTTATATTACTCTTGCTTTCTATTTTGAATTTTTATTCACACACAAAATAGAAGATTTACTGTTATGCAGACTACTGCATTATTGTAATAATTGTATAAATAATGTCAACCCATTCGTGACTGCATATTAGACTGGCCATTTGGACCCATATTGGACGTTGACGTCATTTGCTTACTCTTGAACATTGCCAAAAATCAAACATTTCCACTACTTAGAGCTCAATTTCAAGGTCCTTTTCATCGTGAAACCAGTCAAAATCATTACTATTTCTGTAATATATCTGCCAGTCTGTCAAATGAGACCAAGAAAATGAGAATACAACCATAAATACTATACGAAAATACACCTCAAAGTCGGTATTTTAATAAAAAACACTTGAGTTTTTTCTCATTACGCACTGTGTGCTGCAGGATTTTTTTATACTGCGCACACTGACCACACAGACCCATTCTCTCGCATGTGGGCCTACCAGCTTTCTCCTGCTTGATTTGAATCCGCTAGAATTTTGGAGTACGTATTAACCCTTTCAGGGTCGGCAGGCCCTCTCAGGGTCAGAAATTAAAAAAAAAAAATGATTTTTTCGTATGAAATGATAGAGAATCTTTTCCCAACCATAATGACACCAAAAATATGAAATTTGATGGAAAATTTACGGAATTATGCTCTCGCAAAGTTAGTGGTCTCAACGATGTTTACACATCGGCGCTTTCGCCCACTTTGAGTCCTATTATCGGTCAATTCCAATGTACCAGTCGACAAAAATCATACCTATTTCGCTAGAACTCCATTTTGTCTATCGAATGAGAACAAGAAACCACCCATTTACTGATTTCAACTAGCCAATAACGTGGTCAGAAATTGGCAATTTTGCCAATTTTGCACAAATTTCAGAAGATGCCAATTTCCAAATAGGGTGCAGAATAAATAAGACAGACATTCCTGGCACTAAAATAACATTTCCTCTGTTGATTACTCACGTCCCCAGGCCTCTGCTACATTTCTTTTGTTTTCCACTTTGAATTTTTATTCTCACAAAGAATAGAAGATTTATGTTATTCAGACCACTGCATTCGTGTAGAAATGGTATAAATAATATCAGCGCACTTGGGAAAGAATATTAGACTCGCCAGTTGTTGTGTATTGGACACATGGCATGATTTGTTTACCTTTGAACTTTGGCAAAAATCGAACATTTCTGCTACTCTGAGCTCAATTTCAAGGTACTTTTCATTGTGAAACCAATCAAAATCATATCAATTTCCATAATATGTCTTCCATTCTATAAAATGAGACCAGGAAAACTAGAATACAACCATAAATAGCATTCGAAAATACACTGCAAAGTCGATGTTTTAAACCAAAAACTTGATAGGAGATTTTTTTTTCTCATTGTGCACTGTGTGCTGCAGGATTTTTTTTTGTACTGCGCACACTGACCACATAGACCCATTCTTTCATATGTAGGCCTACCAGCTTTCTCTCGCTAGATTTGAAGGCGCTAAAATTTATGCGTACTAGTACGGTATCAACCCTGGCATGCAAGCCATACTAGTACGGCACCAACCCTGAAAGTGTTAATATGTCAAAAACACTGGCTCGTAAGAAGTACATGTATATAGTATATATGGCACCGACAGTCAAAGGGTTAACTATAACCTTTTTGGGTCACCCTGTCTTGGTGGGAGACATCTGGCGTGCTGAGGGAAAAAAAATCTACGTAGGTTCATTGAGGCTTGCAATAGAATAGTGCAGTTCCTTGAGGAAGTACATTACACTTTAGGATTGTTTCCTTACTTGATATAAACTTAAGGATAATAACAAGCTACAGTGTCTATATGTAGATAACTCCTCACCAGGTACAACACAAAGGTTCACACTTACCCTGTGTGTGTCTGTCCCAACACTTATTTGGATCCTGAACAATAGGTTAAAAGTGACTGATTATATGTAGAGTTCATATACAGTGGACCCTACCAGTGCATTATAAATGAGGGAATATTGTACTGTACTGAAATGACTAGTCAGATGATTGTGCAGATGATTGTCCAAGTCTTGATATTGGTGGATTCCACAGGCATGTACAATGGTACCTGGAATTACGAACTTAATCTGTTTCAAATGGTTGTTTGAGTGCCGATACTGAATGAATTTGTTCCCATAAGAATAATGTAAATGAGATTAGTCCGTTTCAAACCCACAAAAATACACTTACAACTTACGTAATTGTTCGAGTTGGGAGGTGTTCGAAACTCTAGGTACCACTGTATAGAACTAGGTACAGTATTTTTGTATGATTATCCAAGGATGCTTTGCTGAATTTAGATAGAATATGATAGGTAGGCCTGCATGCAATGTTCAGGATATTTCTTGTCAGAGAGTATTCTTTTACTATCCCTTTCCTCACAGTATGCTCAGTGATTCAGATTGAGTCCTGTATCTGCACAGTATGCAGCGGACCCTCGGTTATCGGCTGTTCCGGATATCGGCCAGTTTGGTTTTCGCCTGCTTTTTCGGCTGAAATTCTATCCCGGCTATCAGTCGTTATTTCGGTGATCAGCCGTATTTTACGCGTCCACCCGCTGCGTTCGTGAGTCAGTCTGGCTGTGTTTCTGGGTGAGTGAGTAAGATTCCACGCATTCATCCAAACATTTCGCCATAATCCATTGTTTTTTGTGGTTATTGATTGAGTGCAACTGTGAAAAAAGCTACCATGGGTCCAAAGAAAGTTCCTAGTGCCAGCCCTTTGGTAAAGAAAGTGAGAAACACAATAGAATTCAAGAAAGAAAGAACTACCAAAGTACAAAAGTGAAAGAGGAAGAGAGAGGGAGAATGTACCTTCTTCAGTAATTCAGTGATACTACGATATGTACAACACTAAAGCAGCAGGAGTCGATAAAGGCTATAGCACCAGCCAGCAATAAAGTGTAGCATTAACAGTGTAGCAAGTGAAGCGATTAAGCGATAGAAAAAGGACGACATGAAACTGACTCCTCCATTGTTGTTGGAGTATATAGGGCCACTGACAATATATGCCACCCTGCTTATCTTCATTCACTCTAAACCAATGCCAGCATCTCCTCCAAGGTAAGTGTAAATATTTCTTACTTATAAATTAGTGTACATATTTCTTATTTATAAATTACGTACATTGTTTCAGTGTGAATAGTGGTGGTGGCCTCTGCTGCCGCCACCACCACCCCTATGTGTACGGCTTATGCTGTCAGTGGCCCTTATAAACCCAACAACACCACCACCACTACGTAATGACATATTCATTCTAGAGTATATATATCATGTTTCTATGTTATTAATATAGTTTATTATGTCATATTAGATGAATTGTGATAGATAAATAAGCCGTAGAGTTGATAATAGCATCATATTTAAGCATTTTGTCCTGTCTCCAAACAGTAAACTCTCCTCCCTCTCCGCTCCTCGCCATTTTGCATACACCAACAAAATTCTTCAATAAAGAAAAAAAAAGTGATTTAAATGTTCATTTATCCATTTCATTAGTCATTTTATTTAGTTCTCATTGTTTTGTGTATGTAAAACTAGTTAATTTTTTTTTTTTTTTTTTTTTTTTAATATTTTTGGGTGTCTGTAACGGATCAATTGTATTTACACTAATTCTTATGGAAAATGTTATTTCGGTTTTCGGCCATTTCGGTTTTAGGCCGACCTCCTGGAATGGATTATGGTCAATAACCAAGGGTCCACTGTACAGTGGTCCCTCGTTTTTCGTAATTAATCCGTTCCTGGAGCCATTACTATAAACGAAATTTACGATTTACGAATCAATTTTCCCCATAAGAAATAATGTAAATACAATTAATCCGTTCCTGACACCCAGAAGTATTAAAGCAAAAAAATTTTTTACATGAAATATACATGTAGTACATAAACAATACAATGGGAAATGATGAATGAAACATTAACAGCATAACACTTACCTTTATTGGAGATTCTTCTTAGTGTATGGGAGACAGGAGGAGGAGAGAGAGTGGATTGTTTATAGTTTGGAAGGGGAATCCCCTTCCATCAACACCTCAGGTACCATTTGCTTTTCTGGGGGTTGCTTCTCTTCTCTGTTTCTTAATGCCACTAGGACCACCTTGAGAGTCACTGGAGTCCTGTCTCGCAAAATAACTGTGGAGAGAGCTCTGTTTCTGGCGTCTCTTTAACACTTCCCTAAAATGGCCCAAGACTTTGTCACTGTACATGTTGCCAACCTGGCTTGCAACAACCCTGTTAGGGTGATGTTTCTCCATAAAGCTTTCCATCTTACCCCACATAGTAAAAATCTCTTTAATTTCTGAAGAAGGCACCTTCTTACATCTCTCTTCCTCCTCCTCTGCAGCAAGATTCTGAGCTGCGATGTGTTGCTCTTCCTGCTGAAGCTCTTGCAGCTCCTCAGTGGTGAGCTCTTCATTGTGGTCTTCCACCAATTCTTCCACATCCTCCAAACTCACATCCAACCCCATGGAACTCCCCAGTGCCACAATTGATTTTACAACAGACATAGGCTCATTAGGGTCAGTCCCAAATCCTTCAAAATCCCTCTTGTCGACACAATCTGGCCACAATTTTCTCCAGGCAGAGTTCAAAGTCCTGGTAGTCACTCCCTCCCAAGCCATACCTATAAGGGTTATGCAATGGAGGATGCTGAAGTGTTCTCTCCAAAATTCCCTTAGGGTCAAGTGAGTGTCTGTGGTCAGTCAAGCACCTGTGAAACATTGCTTTTGTGTAGAGTTTTTTAAAGTTTGCAATAACCTGCTGGTCCATGGGTTGGAGGAGAGGAGTGGTATTCGGGGGCAAGAACTTGACTGTGATGAACCCAAACTCCTCGAAAATTAGGTCATCCAAGTTTGGAGGATGAGCAGGTGCATTGTCCATTACTAGCAGGCACTTGAGATCCACTATCTTTTCCAGGAGATACTCCTTCACACTAGGGTCAAACACTTCATTGAACCACTCGGCGAAAATTTCCCTCGTGACCCATGCCTTACTGTTAGATTTCCAAAACACACACAATTTACTCTTCATAACATTGTTTTTCCTGAACACTCTGGGATTTTCAGAATGGTACACTAGTAATGGCTTCACTTTGAAATCCCCACTAGCATTAGCACAGAACATTAGCGTCAGCCTGTCTTTCATAGGCTTGTGTCCTGGCATTGCCTTTTCCTCTTGTGTAATGAAGGTCCTCTTTGGCATTTTCTTCCAAAAGAGGCCTGTTTCATCACAATTGAACACTTGTTCAGGTTTCAGCCCTTCAGCCTCTATGTACTCCTGGAATTTATGCACATATTTTTCAGCCGCCTTGTGGTCCGAACTGGCAGCCTCGCCATGCCTTACCACACTGTGTATGCCAGTACGGTTCTTAAATCTCTCAAACCAGCCTTTGCTGGCCTTAAATTCACTCACATCACCACTATTTGCAGGCAATTTCTTTACCAAATCTTCATGCAACTGCCTAGCCTTTTCACAAATAATCGAAGTCATGAGAGTATCTCCTGCTAACTGTTTTTCATTTATCCACACCAATAATAACTTCTCAAACTCTTCCAGTACTGGTGATCTCATTTTTGTCAGCATAGTTACTCCCTTTGCAACAGCAGCGTCCTTTATTTCCTTTTTCTTGGGCGCTATGGAACATAAGGTTATGTAGGGTTTCTTATACATCCTGGACAGTTCGGCCACACTTGTACCACTTTCATATTGTTCAATGATGGTTTTCTTAAATTCAATCGTATTTCTCACCTTCTTTACCACAGGCTTGGCACTAGGAGCTTTCTTTGGAGCCATGGTAGCTTATTTAGTACTTGCAAGCACTAAAATAAATGGAATATTATGAAATATTTCGCTGGAGCACGTGAGGGGACCTTCGCTCACTGGTAAACAATGCCAGACTGGCTGCCGCCCCGGCTCACGCCGTGGGTACGCGTCCCGGACAAACTACGACTCGCGAGTCAACCTATGAAAAGCGAGTCCATGTTTATACGAAAATACCCCTATGATTGGCGAAATTTACAATTGCCGGGAACTACGAAAAGCGGGGGACCACTGTATTAAGATGCTCTAAGTTGTCTGCTGTCCAGTTATAGCTGCCTTAACCACTTTTAGGAAACAATATGTCTTCAACATATTTTTTTTATTGATTAACTTGAAAATATTGTATTTGAATAAACAGTTTTACATCCAAATACAGTACAGGTCCGCCATCACAAATCCGGCAATCAGTTATTCGGTTCCTTCAGTTATTCGGCACTAATTTTGGCTGGCATAATTTCAAATTTCCAGGGTTGCCACACCAACCTGCTGGTACTGTTTGGTGGCGCTACTTGCTGCATAAGTCATTCCAATTTCTTTTTCTCCATTTATTGTTTTAATCTGCTTACTTTTAGCCCTAGCCATGGTTCCAATGAATAAAAGAAATGCTTCTCATTATGTAAAGCACCTACACAGTACATTATCCATTAAAGATAAGGTGGCTCTGAAGCCACTGTCGGTTGCCATGAACTCAGTCTCATGAAGCAGGAGAATATGCTTTATTATTACGCTAATATCAACACTACAGCTTATTTGCCTATCACAATTGATCTAATATGACATAAGAAACAATATAAATAACATAAAACATGTTAAATACTCCAGAATGAATAATATTTGGCATAACACCGAGCAGTTCGACAGAGTTATGAAGAGGATATGGTAAACAAATACCATTCTCCTATCCTTGTCTTGGTGGCTTATATTAGAGAAAACGGAGTATAGCACAGGGCTAACTATGATATACACTCGTACTCCACCATAAACATGAAACAAAATAGTTATTTTCTCTATAGATTAGGCCAAGCTGATGATGACACTCTTCAGGTCACTTGTTCTATCTAGGCTGGAATATTGCTGCACACTAACAGCACCTTTCAAGGCAGGTGAAATTGCTGACCTAGAAAATGTACAGAGAACCTTCACGGCGCGCATAACGGAGATAAAACACCTCAATTACTGGGAGCACTTGAGGTTCCTAAACCTGTATACCCTGGAACGCAGGCAGGAGAGATACATGATTATATACACCTGGAAAATCCTAGAGGGACTAGTACCGAACTTGCACATGAAAATCACTCACTACGAAAGCAAAAGACTTGGCAGACGATGCAACATCCCCTCAATGAAAAGCAGGAGTGTCACTAGCACGTTAAGAGACCATACAATAAGTGTCAGGGGCCCGAGACTGTTCAACTGCCTCCCAGCATACATAAGGGGGATTACCAACAGACCCCTGGCAGTCTTCAAGCTGGCACTGGACAAGCACCTAAAGTCGGTTCCTGACCAGCCGGGCTGTGGCTCGTACGTTGGTTTGCGTGCAGCCAGCAGTAACAGCCTGGTTGCTCAGGCTCTGATCCACCAGGAGGCCTGGTCACAGACCAGGCCGTGGGGGCGTTGACCCCCAGAACTCTCTCCAGGTAAACTCCAGGTATCACACATAGCAGCATATGTGTAGAGAACCTAGGATAACCCCAAAAAAGCCAACGTGGCTTATTTTTAGTACCTGGCTTGGATTAGCCATATATGATTTTTGGTAAATATTCGATTCCCAGCCAGGGTAGAAACATTAGGCGTGTTTCTTTACACCTCTTGTCTATGTTTACCCATCAGTAAATGGGTACCTGGGTGTTAGCCGACTAGTGTGGGTGTTATCCTGGGACACTGACCTAATTTTCTTGAAATACTCAGCATAACAAGTGCCTTTCTATACAGTAGTTTGTCACTCGTATTGTAGATAGTCTTTTTAGTATGATAATAAGATGTTATCTTCATTATAGAATACAGTGGACCCTCGACCAGCGATATTAATCCATTCCTGAGAGCTCATCGTTAATCGAAATTATCGTTAGTCGAGTTAATTTTCCCCATAAGAAATAATGGAAATCAAATTAATCCGTTCCTGACACCCCAAAGTATTGAAAAAAAAAACTTTTACCACATGAAATATTAATTTTAATACACACAAACTGAAGAAGACATGCACAGTTACATGACACTTACCTTTATTGAAGATCTGGTGATGATTGATGGGATGGGAGGAGGGGAGAGTGTTGATCTTAGTGTTTAGAAGGGGAATCCCCTTCCATTAGGACTTGAGGTAGCAAGTCTTTTTCCAGGGTTACTTCCCTTGTTCTTTTAATGCCACTAGGACCAGCTTCAGAGTCACTGGACTTCTGTCGCACAACATATCTGTCCATAGTGGCCTGTACCTCCTGTTCCTTTATGACATTTCTGAAGTGTTTCACAACATTGTCAGTGTACAGGTTGCCAACACGGCTTGCAGTAGCTGTGTCAGGGTGATTTTCATCCATAAAGGTTTGCACTTTAAGCCACATTGCACATATTTCCTTAATCTTAGAAGTAGGCAACTTCTTCAATTTCTCTATCCCCTCCTCCGAAGCAGTTTCCTCAGGTGTGGCCTCATGCTGATGAAGATGATCTAGCAGCTCATCAGTGGTTAGTTCTTCATTGTCCTCCTCCACCAACTCTTCCACATCCTCCCCACTAACCTCCAACCCCAAGGACTTCCCCAATGCCACAAAGGATTCCTCAACTGGCATAGGATTCTCAGGGTTAGCCTCAAACCCTTCAAAATCCCTTTTGTCTACACATTCTGGCCACAGTTTTTTCCAAGCAGAGTTCAATGTCCTCTTAGTCACTTCCTCCCAAGCCTTATCTATAATGTTTACACAATTGAGGATGGTAAAGTGATCTTTCCAAAACTCTCTTAGAGTCAGTTGAGTTTCTGAGGTCACTACAAAGCACCTTTCAAACATAGCTTTTGTGTACAGTTTCTTGAAGTTGGAAATTACCTGCTGGTCCATGGGCTGCAGGAGAGGAGTGGTATTAGGAGGCAAAAACTTCACCTTAATGAAGCTCATGTCCCTAGAAAGTCGCTCTGCCAAGTCTGAAGGATGACCAGGAGCATTGTCTAATACTAGGAGGCACTTAAGGTCTAATTTCTTTTCAATTAGGTAATTTTTCACAGTGGGGGCAAATGCATGGTGTAACCAGTCATAGAAAAAGTCCCTAGTGACCCATGCCTTACTGTTTGCCCTCCACAGCACACACAAATTAGCCTTGAGGACATTGTTTTTCCTGAACACTCTGGGAGTTTCAGAGTGATACACTAATAAAGGCTTCACTTTGCAATCACTACTAGCATTGGCACACATCAACAGAGTAAGCCTGTCTTTCATAGGCTTATGTCCTGGGAGTGCCTTTTCTTCCTGAGTAATGTAGGTCCTGCTTGGCATTTTCTTCCAAAACAGGCCTGTTTCGTCACAATTAAACACTTGTTCAGGTTTCAGTCCTTCACTGTCTATGTACTCCTTGAATTCCTGCACATATTTTTCAGTCGCTTTGTGGTCCAAACTGGCAGCCTCACCATGCCTTATCACACTATGAATGCCACTACACTTCTTAAATCTCTCAAACCAACCTTTGCTGGCCTTAAATTCACTCTCATCACCACTAGTTGCTGGCATTTTTTTAATTAAATCGCAATGCAACTTCCTAGCCTTTTCACATATGATCGCTTGAGAGATGCTGTCTCCTGCTATCTGTTTTTCGTTTATCCACACCAATAAGAGTCTCTCAACATCTTCTATCACTTGCGATCTCAGTTTCGAAAACATAGTTGCACCTTTGGCAAGAACAGCTTCCTTGATTGCCGTTTTCTTGCCCACAATTGTAGCGATGGTTGATTGGGGTTTACTATACAACCTGGCCAGCTCGGAGACACGCACTCCACTTTCATACTTAGCAATGATCTCTTTCTTCATCTCCATAGTAATTCTCACCCTTTTTGCTGTAGGGTTGGCACTAGAAGCTTTCTTGGGACCCATGGTGACTTATTTTGCAGGTGCAATCACTACAAATGCTGTGATAATATGAAATGTTCCAATTGTATGTTTGGAAGTGACCGCGGTGGCTGGCTGGCTTGTAAACACTGGCACCCATGGGACAAGTGAGGCACGCTCAGGCCAAAGTGGACGCGTCTCGAACGGAACGAATAGCGTTGGTCGAGCTTTTTAGCGCTAGTCGAGGCAAAATTTTTGCGTTAAAATGTATCGCTAGTCGGATTTATTGTTAATTGATGCCATCATTGGTCGAGGGTCCACTGTAATGAGAAAATATTATAACATTTATATTATTATAATAAGGTAAAAGGACCCCAATGGAAATAAGTCACTCTGTCTGACTTTTTTGGGTTATCCTAGGTTCTCTACACATATGCTGCTATGTATGATAATTCTATGTAACTGTATTTGTGTATACCTGAATAAACTTACTTACTTACTGATGTCAGCTAGGCCTGTATACCTTTACATGTACGTGTAGTAAATAAAGATATTATTATTATTATAATTATTATTATTATATTATTATTTTCTCAGTTGTTTGTTGGGTTATCTTATTCAAACTTGGGCAATGTATGATGGAAAGATACTTCTTCACATACACCAAAAATGAAAGAAATCAGACCATAAATAGCGGAGTTCACTTCTCAGCCATTAGCGGCCACTTAGCGGTATATTTTTGTATGGTTGTTATGGTTATATTCTCATTTTTTCAGTCTCATTTGATAGAATGAAAGATATATTACGGAAATAGATATGATTTTGATTGCTTTCATGACGAAAAGTACCTTGAAATTGTGCTCACAGTAGCGAAAATGTTCTATTCTTTAGCGAAGCTCAAATGACGTCATCGTCCAATACCTGTCCGTCTGCCAGTCCAAACTCTCAGTACGGAGTCAAGAATGGATTGACATTATTTATACAATTATTACAATAATGCAGTAGTCTGCATAACAGTAAATCTTTTTTTTTTTTTTTTTTTTTTTTTTTTTGAATAAAAATTCCAAATGGTAAGCAAGAGTAATATAAGTGGGGCCTGTAGCCATAACTAATGAACAAAGAAAATGTTATTTTAGTGCCAGGAATGTCTACATTGTTTATTCTGGATCCTATTTTGAAATTGGCATCTGTTGAAATTTGTGTAAAATCGGCCAAATTGCCAATTTCTGACCACTTTATTGGGTAGTTGAAATAAGTGAATGGGCGGTTTCTTGTACTCAGTTGACAGACTAGAAGTAAATAAGTTTATTCAGGTATACACAAATACAGTTACATAGATTATCATACATAGCAGTGTATACACAATACACAAATAACCCACACATAGGAGAGAGAAGCTTACAACGACATTTCGGTCCGACTTGGACCATTTACAAAGTCACACTAACCAGAAGTGGAGCAGTGTATGTATAGCGAACCTGGGATAACCCAGAAAAGTCAGACAAAGTGACTTATTTCCAGTACCTGGCTTGGGCTTGCCATATATGATTTTTGGTAAATATTTTTTTTTCCTCGGTTGTTTGTTGGGCTATCTCATTGAAACTTGGGCAGTGTATGATGGAAAGATGCTTCTTAACGTACAACAAAAATAAAAATGACGGACGATAAATAAGGGAGTTCACTTCTCAGCCATTAGCCGCCTCTTTGCAGTATATTTTCGTATGGTTTTTATGGTTGTATTTTCATTTTTTGGACTCCTTTGATATAATGGAAGATATATTACAGAAATAGACATGATTTTGATTGCTTTCATGACGAAAAGCACCTTGAAATTGAGCTCAAAGTAGCAGAAATTTTTGATTTTTGCCGATGTTCAGTGAACTGTGTAAGTCAAGTTGGTTAATTTTATTAAGTGTATTCTAACTTAACCACTCTGTAATTCGGCAAGCTCAGTAATCCGGCACACTACAGGTCCCAATGATGCCAGATTTGTGATGGAGGACCTGTACAGCAAAGTCTTGATTAGTAAGAATAATAAATCCCGCAAAACAATCGCATTAATCAAATCTGTAATGTTCAAAGCTTTTATGACACAAAGTATGGTAATTGGTCCCACTCCAATGAAAATACAGTATGCAGTGAAATTTTTTAATATATTACCAAAGGATAATAAAAATGTATTTATTATTAAAATTTATTATAAACTAAAAAACATTATTACATTTTATTGTTGATCTAAATTAAGAAGATCTCTAGTCATTTCTTCAGAGTGTGATTCAAGGAAGTCATGGACAATTGTAGAGTTCAGTTCATGGAAATCAAGGTGCCTTCCAATGTCTGCTATTTCTTCAACCATAGCTTGAACTTGAGAGGAAAAACAACTTCTTTATCTTCACTGGCAGACGTACCAATGATTTTAACATTATGCTGTTGAATTCATTTCCAAAGCAGTCAAACCAACCACTAATTGCAATAAAAAAAATTTCAGTTTCCGCATGAACTCTCGTTTCTTTTACTGCCATAGAGAGACTTGAAGCTTTTGTTTGGTAAGAGATGCTGCATTTCTATCATTTTAAAGCTACTTCTAGTAGTTTGGAAGCCATAAAAAGCTGATGCAACTGTACCTTTTTCTTTTATTTTATCTGCAGGTTTTATAATATGTACTGTAGATTCATTCATTCCAGCATCTCAGTCTATTTTAGAGTTACTGCCATGTGCATGTGGCTTCATTAGATCAGTTTTTTGTTCTAGTGTAATAAGCCTTTTTTTTTTTTTTAATTTGCATTATTTCCACTACAGTGGTACCTCAAGTTGCGAACGTAATTCGTTCCAGAAGGCTGTTTGAGTGCCGATACCGAACGAATTTGTTCCCATAAGGAATAATGTAAATTAGATTAGTCTGTTTCAGACCCAAAAATACACTTACATAAGCACTTACAAAAATACTTACATAAATGTTCGAGTTGGGAGCTGTTCGAAACTCGAGGTACCCTTGTATAAATATTTTTCCTTTTGTCTATATTTGCTAGGCGCAGTTCATCAAAATTTAATAAATAATCAAGTACTGCAGATGTGTATAGGATAACAGGCTGCAACATACTATCTTCATGTGATAACAGGCATCGCCATACTGATGGCTGGGTGGGTGGCCTAGGAGCAAGTTGGGTGGGCAGCAAACTTGAACTAACCAAATTTTGACTCTTATTAACTAAGGTCTGGTATCGTTTTATAATTTATACTAATCCAAATTTTGTACTACTCAAATTAGTATTAATTGAGGCTTTGCTGTACTGTACTGCATTTCAAATTTAAATTTAACACTGTATATTATACTCCAGTAAAACAAATTTTTATTAAGTAGATATCGGATAAAATGGACAAAAAGTCTGGTCAGACAGAGGCTCAACATGTTTGATTAATGAGGTGTCCCATACAAATGGCAATATAGCAGATCAAATATGTACTCTATATCGCATGGCTGTCAAGTTCGTTCATACTATTGATGAAGCTGGCGAAGTTTAATTAATTGCAAGTTTGTCCAGTTTGGGCTTCATCCTAGATGTATCCATTTTCATTGTTCCTGGGCAGCAGGGCTAGTGACTCAGATCACATCAGTTATTTTCTTGTTTATTGTCTATGCATGCGCTTACATGCTATCATCATTTCGTCTTCAGTTTTCCCAATGTTTACAGTTTTTTCCTTTATTTTATTAACTACCCTTGTACAGTATTGTTAACATTGGCCTCCAAAGCAAGTGATGGTGCCAAGAAGAAGCATTTTTGTTAAGCAAAAGCTTATACTGTATTAAGCTCATCTGTCAACCAGAAGGTAAAAAAAATAATTATTGTATTGTATTCTACTGTTCTGTACTTCTAATTCTTTTCTTTTCAGGTATATGTACAGGTTTACTGTTCAGTACTTGACTGTAATATTGCACTCTATTTTTGGTATGTCTGGTTGTCAATCAATACAGCAGACTTAAGTTTGCTTCATTGGGTGTTTATCCATGTCTGGTAGTCGGTCAGTTAGGTTCTTAATCAGAACTTTTATTATACGTAATGGATTTTCTTTACCCCTTTCCCCCCCATTAGTCCATTTTATGGACTATACTGTATTTCACACAGCACATTAAAGAATATTTTCCATTTTATGCCAGTTATTTATTTAGTTGCTGTTACTCATCACCTGATGTTTATTTTAACATTAATGTCCATTTTTATTTATCATAGCTTGGATTTGGTAATGTATAAATTAATATTATTCTTCATAATAAGGATCATTCCATATGTAATTCATTCATGCATTATCAAATTACAGGACAAACCAATACATTATTATGTTTTCATTAACAGTTTGAAGACTCATTGTGATTTGTAAATCATGTGAGAACATAAGAAAGAAGGAACACTGCAACAGGCCTACTGGCCCGTGCAAGGCAGGTCCATGTCACCCCCGATTTAGACCAATGACCCACCTAGTCAGGTCACGTCCACTTAAGGAAGGGGCACGGCATCAGGCCCACTAGCACAAGCTAGTCAGGTCCAGCTCACACCCACCCACTCATGTACAGTGGAACCTTGGGTTACGAATTTAATCCGTTCCGTGGACTTGTTCGTATCCTGATTTGTTCATATGCTGGGTCAATTTTCCTCATTTAAATTAATTGAAATGCAATTAATTCATTTCAGCTGAATTCCTGCTCTCAGGAGGCATGAGAAAATAACCCTAATATCAACTCTACGGCTTATTTATGTGTCACAACTCATCTGATATGACATAATAAACAATATAAATAACATAGAAACCTGATATACACTCTAGAATGAATAAAATATGTCATTACATGGACAGTGGAGGGAGGAGGATAGTGGTTGGGAGTGGTCGCGCATTCTCGCTATGAAAACGTCAGAGGTGTTATAAGAGAAAACGGAGTTTGTGACTCTAACTGAATTAGATCTGGTGTACATACATTTACATACCTTGGAGAAGAAATGCAGAGTGGCATATCCTGTCAGGAGTTCACATTTTTCTTAAGAACTGCTATGTACAATTTTTATGTTGTTTCTCCATCAACCATGTCAACAGCAGCTTTTCCATCTTTTCATTGACAGAGGTCCACTGCTTAGAAATTACTGTAACACCCTTTGCTGGTGCTATAGCCTGCTTTAGTATTGTACATATAGTAGAGGGGCTATGCTTGTACTCAACTTGCTAAGTCCTCAACCCTCGTACCTAGTCTGTGCTTATTAATTATTTCTTGCTTTAATTCCATGCAAATCATCCTCTTTTTCTTCTCGGTTCTGACCATTGCACTTGCTTTCTTAGGACCCATGGTCAGAAGAAAGAAATATGGCGAATTAACTTCACAAAACATAAGGAAATCATGAGAATTCCTTGCACCACGAGCGTAACTCCTTAAGCACACACACACTGGTGACCATTGTTTTGATTGACACCTATCTGGCGGTGATGTTGTTAAGCTAAATTATACGCAGTACGTACATACACGTACTATTATTATAATTATTATTGTACTATATTACATACAGTGGACCCCCGGTTTGCAATATTAATCCGTTCCTGAG
>NC_091304.1:8132725-8212725 GCF_038502225.1 Cherax quadricarinatus | reverse complement strand
GCCTCTCCTCACTTGGCGATGTACACCTACCATACAACTTATGACCTGCTCGACATACGTCCACTCAACTTACGACCGTGCATCTGGCAGCTGGGCTGGGTCGGCTGATGCACACCGCTGTACAATAATTGACGATACTCGCAGCGCCAATGTGTCTTGCAGGCAGCATCAGTTTGAGTAACCCTGCCCTATCAGCAGCATCATACTGTATTAATTGGACAGTAAATTTCACCATGGCCCCTAAGATAAAGTCTGAATCTTGCACTGGAGATTGTGGCAAGAAAGGCTCTTACTCTCGAACTCTCTATTTGTTTTCACTGTTGCACATAAACCTGTCTGTATCTGTCTGCCAGTATCTCTGTGTGTCTGTTTATCTTTCTGTCTACCTGTGTGTCTGTCTGTACCTGTGTGTTTGTCTACCTGTGTGTCTATGTCTACCTGTGTGTGTCTTTCTGCCTACCTGTGTGTCTGTCTTTGTCTTCCTGTGTGTGTCTGTCTTTCTGTCTACCTGTGTCTGTCTTTCTGTCTGCTTGTCTGTCTCAGAGCCACTCATTAAGAGTGTAATTGAAGATGCCATATTAATACTTATAGTAACACAATAATAATCACTGAGGTGCATTAAATGTGTATAAAACGTTAATATAGACATTTTGCTTAGTCCATCTATGATTTTTTGTTTTCAAAATTATATAATAAACATGCTACATAACATATAAACATATAAATTAACAAATATGAGATGTTTTTCTGGTCGGCTTGACAGAGTGAACAAAAACCATTCGTGTCCGGGCTGGTAACAACAACAATGACAACGTTTGTTTGCATAACTCGCGAACCTTCTACTCTCATTCTCTCTCTCGTTTATTCATTTAATCTTGTTTACTCGCCTCTCACTCTACATTAAGACTACAGATATTTTAAGGTAAGTAATGAGTGGACACGATTATAATATTATTAATATTAGTACTTCTTTCTTTCTTTCAACACACCGGCCGTATCCCACCAAGGCAAGGTAGCCCAAAAAGAAAAACGAAAGTTTCTCTTTTAAATTTAGTAATTTATACGGGAGAAGGGGTTACTAGCCCCTTGCTCCCGGTATTTTAGTCTCCTCTTACAACACGCATGGCTTACGGAGGAAGAATTCTGTTTCACTTTCCCATGGAGATTAGAGGAAATAAACAAGAACAAGAACTAGAAAGAAAATGGAAGAATACCCAGAGGGGTGTATATATATGCTTGTACATGTATGTGTAGTGTGACCTAAGTGCAAGTAGAAGTAGCAAGACATACCTGAAATCTTGCATGTTTATGAGACAGACAAAAGACACCAGCAATCCTACCATCATGTAAAACAATTATAGGTTTACATTGTACACTCACTTGGCAGGACGGTAGTACCTCCCTGGGCAGTTGCTGTTTACCAACCTACTACCTAGGTAATATTAGTACATATGTATTATTATAATAATAATAATAATAATTATTAATATTATTTTTAATTTAGGGCACTGGAGCACAGATCCACTGTATAGCACTTTGTCTGGATTTTTTGGGGTTATCCTAGGTAATTTATACTATGTATGATAACTTCACTTACGTGTGCCTATGAGAGAGAGAGATACAGAGAAAGAGACAGCCACATTCAGTCAGCCAACCACCCACCCACCCACCTGGCCACCCAGCCAGCCGGATATCCGTATTACACGTTCCAGAGTTGTTTCTCTTTACTTAGGGTATAGGTTATACATCATTCTGGCAGGACGACACTACCAGTGGTATTATCCCATTCCACTGTGTCGACAAAACATAAAGATAACAGTAACATATGATACTGTATGCGATGTAAAATTTACAATACAGTTCACTACCATGTATACAATATATACAGTACATGTACATAAATAATTAAAATATAGCAATAAAAGTAAATCATGGTAAAAAGAATGAAATAATGATTGTACAATACATTACAGTACTATGTAGGTAGTTTATATAAGTAAGGTTTGACATTATGCCCCACCCAGTATGTCGGCAATTTTCAAAGGTTTGACTTACGTCCATTTTGACTTATGACCGGTTGGTCGGAACCAAGCTTGGTCGTAAGTCGGATGGTACCTGTACTTGTTTACTGATGACTCGGACTTACGACGGGCTCTCTGACCAGTATGCATACTTAAATAATGTATATTAGAGCTGATTTCCTCTATTCTGTTTATTACAGTGTACAGTACACTACTGTATAAACATATAAAAATATACTAAAAATATTGTAAGTGGTGCAAAGGTGACATTAAAACAATGTCAGAGATGGTTGGTACAAACCTACCATTATAGTATGCTCCTTGCTTAGCAGCGAATTAGTTTACTGATGTGGTCTTAGGAGCGGAACTGCGTCGTTAAGCGAGGAAAGGCTGTATTGTATTTGTACAATACTTGTATTAAACATTTATGAAATTGTCTTGTTAAGAGTTAAAAAATTATCATTTTAGTACAGTTTATACTGAGTAGTGATTATATCTAATTAATAATATAAATTATGAAAAGGATTATCACTACAATAATTACAACAAATTCTGTACTAATCTCTACATACTTGGTCTGGTAACAGAAAGATGGGGATATGGAAGAAAGGGGATAGGTATATACTGCCTATAAAACAGTATAAGATGGTTTATGCTTGTGGCTAAAACAGGTTTGAAAGTATGTACCTTCTTCAGGTCTTCATTGTTTGGACTTGCAGAGGTGTATGTTGATATTCATTCTTCTACACACCTTAGTTAATTGAATTGTACATCTTTACTTAATTGAAATGTTTACTTAACTTTTTATAATTGGTTTGATAAATCAGCCTGATTTTTTTCTTACAAGCTTATTTTGCTGAAAATTTCTATGGTATGTCAGTATATTTAAGGTTATCTTTAATATAAAACTATATTCTGAGAAGAGCAAAAGTTTTGTAATTCCTCTTAATTTTTGTTTTTAAATTTTTTTTACAATGTTTAAGTAAAGTTGGCATGAGTAACCTGTATGAGTTATTGAAAAATATGCCATGGCGGATGGTGAAGAGAGCCTAAGCTACTGTCCTTTCAACGTGTAATTAAACAACTTGACAAACTACCTGATTTTGGCTGATACATTAGTATCAGCCAACAATAGTTTGGTAAACAGACACATATGCAACCTAATTAGACATTTAGGTAACGTTTTGCCCACCAGGAGGGACTTTGTCATGGTTAATACTTGTAATACATGGACACATTGAGTACATATAGAGGAGGCGAGTGGGGTAGTAGTTAGAAGTGGTGTCTCAAGTGATGATGGTGTTGTGTGTTTGAGGTAGGATTTGTTCTATAGTAGAGATAATAAAGCTGTCATTATTCTATGTAAGAGTGATGGGAACATATTGTAATGAGGGCTGCATTTATGCACTTGCTCCTCCATGTGTCTTGGTCGTTTAAACCCAGACAGGCCTCACCTATCATCCCTTCTCCTCCCCTCCTCCATCCCTCCTCCATCCCTCCTCCTTCTCCCCCTCCTCCATCCCTCCTCCATCCCTCCTCCTCCTCCCCCCCTCCTCCTCCCCCTCCTCCTCCTCCTCCTCCTCCCCCTCCTCCCCCTCCTCCTCCCCCTCCTCCTCCCCCTCCTCCTCCCCCTCCTCCTCCCCCTCCTCCTCCCCTTCCTCCTCCCCTTCCTCCACCCCTTCCCCCTCCTTCCCCCTCCCCCTCCCTCCCCCCTCCTCCTACCCCCCTCCTACCCCCTCCTACCCCCTCCTACCCCCCTCCCCCCCTCCTCCCCCTCCTCCTCCTCCTTCCCCTCCTCCCCTCCTCCCCCTTCCCCTCCTTCCCCTCCTCCTCCTTCCCCTCCTCCCCCTCCTCCTACCCCTACCCCCATCCTCTTCCTCCCCCTCTCCCTCTTCATCTCCCTCCTCTCCTCCTTCCCCTCCTACTCCTCTCCCCCTCCCATCTCCCAACCTCCTCCTCCCCCTCTTCCTCCTTACCCCTCTTCCTCCTCCCCCTATTCCTCCTCTTCCTCCTCCCCTCTTCCTCCTCCCCCCTCTTTCTCCTCCCTTCTCCTCCTCCCTCCTTTTCCATCCTCCCTCTGCCTTTTCTCTCTCATCCTCACCCCTTCTCTCTCCCCTTCACCCCCTACTCTTTTCTCTTCTCTCCTCCCTCTCATTTTCCCCCTCTTCCTCTTCCCTTTCTCTTTCCCCCTTCCTCCTGCTCCTACTGTTCCTAATCCATCTTTCTCATCCCTCTTCTCTCTTTTTTATTCTCCCTTCTCATATTCTCCCTCTTCCTTCTCCTTCTCTTCCCTCCCTCCTGCATCTCCTCCCTCCCTCTCTCTTGCACTTCCCTCTCTCTTCCCTTCTCTCTGCCTCACTTCCCTTTTCCTCCCTCCCTCCCTCTCTTCTCTTCTCCCTTCCTCCTCCCCACCTTTCCCCTTCCTTTCCACTCCCTTCCCCTCCATCCCTCTCTTCTCTTTCTCCTCCTTTTCCCTTCACTTCCTCTTTCCTCATACATCCTCTTTCATCCTCCATCCCTTCTCTTTCCTCTCTCCTCCTTTGCCCTCCCCCTCCTATTCCTTCTTCCTCCCCCTCTATCCCACTTTCCTCTTCCTCCCTTCCCCTCCATTCCTCCCTCTCTTCTTTTTCCTCTTCCCTCTCCTTCCATCCCTCTCCTTTTTCCTCCTCCCTTCCCTTCCATCCCTCTCATTTTTCCTCCCTCCCCCTCCATCTCTTACTTTTTTCCTCTTCCCTCTCTCCCTCACTTTTTTCCTCCCCCCCCATCCTTCTATCCTCTTTCTGCCTTCCTCCGCTTTCCTCTTTCTCCTCCTTTTCCCTCCTCACCTTTATCCTCTTCCTTTCCTTCTACCTCTTCTTTCTTCCTCCATCCCATTTCTTTTCTCTTTCCCCTACTTTCCCCCCTTCTTTTCCTCTTTCCTCCTCCTCCTCCCTCTTTGTCTTTCCTCTTACTCCCTCTTCCTCTTTCCTCCTCCTCCCTCCTCTTCCTCTTTCCTCCTCCTCCCTCCTCTTCCTCTTTCCTCCTCCTTCCTCTTTCTCTTTCCTCCTCCTCCCTCCTCTTCCTCTTTCCTCCTCCTTCCTCTTTCTCTTTCCTCCTCCTCCCACCACTTCCTCTTTCCTCCTCCTTCCTCTTTCTCTTTCCTCCTCCTCCCTCCTCTTCCTCTTTCCTCCTCCTTCCTCTTTCTCTTTCCTCCTCCTCCCTCCTCTTCCTCTTTCCTCCTCCTCCCTCCTCTTCCTCTTTCCTCCTCCTCCCTCCTCTTCCTCTTTCCTCCTCCTTCCTCTTTCTCTTTCCTCCTCCTCCCTCCATGCCTCTTCCTCAACATCTCAGTAACAACACAGGAGTTATGAACATTTACCACTAAGACTTAACTCATGTACAATAATTTATTTATTGCATGACATTGTTAAAGCCTGGAAGAAGATATAGTATTGATATCCAAATCACAAATACGTTTTCTGAAAAATCATGCTGAATGCCTCATTAATTGTTTTATTATTTTAAGCTTGTTTTTTTTTTTTTGTTAATTGAAATTAATCTACTTGTTAAAGTTCTGTGTTCTATTTTCTCCTCACTTCTTTCATAAACCTATAAATATCTTTATAAGTTGAAAATCTTTTCTGTTGGTCACAAATAATATATCAGTAGTTGCCAACTAACTCAGGAAAGAAGTTACTAAGTGAAGGTGAATTACCTTAATAATCATTTTGTATGCATAACCATTTGTCATGTAGGTGCTGCTGAACCATGTTGAGTATGATCGTGTGGGCACCCAACAATCTCTGGTGCTATGCTCTCTCAAGACCAAATATGTGAACCTGACAGCCAACGACACCACCACCACTTCCACCTCTCCGTCAGGTAGCATGGCCCATGCACACCATAAGCCATCTGCTGGAGCAAGAGAGGACCAGCTGGATGAGCCTCGTGTGGTCTTATGGCCCAGAGACAAGGTCACTTTGGGATGGAGGAAGACTTTTCCCCCTGGTGCAGGAATGGTCAACTTAGGAAACACATGCTACATGAACTCTTCGCTCCAGGTTAGCCTTTCAAATATGTCCTGCTGATAGCTGTGAGAAGGGATTAGATGCATGTAGATAAATATTAGGCTATAAAATACAGTATATATGGTTTAGATAGTAAGCTGGTTAATAACAGCCGTACGTATTTACTACTGTTTTTATAAATGCTCAACAGAAGCCTGTTAACCTTTTCACTGTTGTTCCCGTGGATCTACATTGTTGGGATAAGCATCAAAGAGACATATTACGTGTAAATTGTAACACACTCAGATTGGCCATGGCATGAGAGAATGGGTCTGTGCACTGGGTGTGCACAGTATAAAAACAATCCTTCCACATTCAGTGCATGACAGGAATCGCTAACCCTGACCTAGCCTTCGGCTTGAAACTGACTTTCTCTCCAAGTCAGACCTAAATGTCATTGTAAGCTCCTCTCTCCTTACCTTTGATATACCTTTGATGAGTTTTGAGTGTCTTTCTACTCCCGGAGCCCAGCCATGGCCCATGCTTGTTGGGTGCTAGCCTGGTCAGTCAGGCTGCTGCTGCTGGAGGCCCACTGCCCCACATATCCATCATAGTCTGGTTGATCTGGCACCTGGTGAAGATACTTGTCCAGTTTTCTCTTGAAGACATCTACACTTGTTCCAGCAGTGTTTCTTATATCTTCTGGTAAGATGTTGAATAATCTGGGGGCCATGAATGTTGATACAGTGTTTCCTTATTGTACCCACTGCACCCTTGCTTTTCACTGGGTTTATTTTGCACTTCCTCCCATATCTCTCACTCCGGTATGTTGTTATGGCAGTGTGAACATTTAGGACTAGGCCCTCAAGTATCATTCTCTTCTCCAGTGAGTACATATTCAAGGCTTTAATGCCTTAACTGTCCAAACGTAGATCTGCATTGTTACAGCTAGCGCTCCAAACGTATGTCAACATTTTATTTTTCCTGCCTCCAAATTTGGCACGATTGACCTGAGATGCCTGGTCAGTATAAAAGGGGTCTTAACACTTGGTGTGTGCAGTATTAAAAAAATCTATAATTAAGGGAAAGGGAGACAAAAGAGATTGTAAAAATTATAAGGGAATAAGTTTACTGAGTATACCAGGTAAAGTGTATGGTAGGGTTATTATTGAAAGAATTAGAGGTAAGACAGAGAGCAGGTTTGCAGATGAATAAGGAGGTTTTAGAATGGGTAGGGGATGTGTAGATCAGGTGTTTACATTGAAGCATATAAGTGAACAATAGATGAAGGCAGAGATGTTTTCATTGCTCTCCATGGAGAGCAATGAAAGAGAGAAACTTTCATTTTTCTTTTTAGGTCACCCTGCCTCGGTGGGATATGGCCGATTTGTTGAGGGAAAAAACGTTTTCACTTCATTTATGGATTTAGAAAAGGCATATGATAAGGTGGATAGGGGAGCAATGTGGCAGATGTTGCAAGTACATGGAATAGGTAGTAAGTTACTAAATGCTCTAAAGTTTTTATGAGGATAGTGGGGCTCAGGTTAGAGTGTGTAGGAGAGAGGGAGATAACTTTCCAGTGAAAGTAGGCCTTAGACAGGGATGCGTAATGTCACCATGGTTGTTTAACATGTTTATAGATGGAGTTGTAAAAGAAGTAAATGCTAGGATGTTGGGGAGAAGGATGGGATTAAATTATGGGGAATCAAATACAGAATGGGAGTTGACACAGTTTTTGCTGATGATACTGTGCTTATGGGAGATTCTAAAGAGAAGTTGTAAATGTTAGTGGACGAGTTTGGGAGGGCATGTAAAAGTAGAAAGTTAAAAGTGAACATAGACGTAAGAGCATAAGAATAGAAGATTTTGTTGGCTGCTGTGTCTTGGCCGAGACAACGTAATTTATGCCATGTCGGCACTTATTCCCAGGGGAGGTTCCTGATTGGTTCCCAGACCATACTTGCTCCGCCCACTACTATGATCTCAAACAGTGAATTTTTATTATATTTGAAGGAAATATATAAGAAATTGATAAAAATGCACTGGAAAAAAAATGGCATGTCAGCGTTCATGCTACGCAAGGCTCTGTCACCATACATGTTATAAATTACTACAATTCCTTGTAGAAACATCATATAATGATGATAATTACACCAGGGTGTTGCCTGAAAGTTCAGCTATTTTGTGGTAAGATTAACTCAATTTTCGTATTTTTTCGTTTTTTTTTTTTTCACTCCGTACACCGCACCATTCATTGGCCCCTTAAATTATGGGGAATCAAATACAAAATAGGAGTTGACATAGTTACTTTTTGCTGATGATACTGTGCTTTTGGGAGATTTAAAAGAAAAGTTGGAAAGGTTAGTGGATGAGTTTGGGAGGGTGTGTAAAGAAAGTTGAAAGTGAACATAGATAAGAGTAAGATGAGGGTATCAAACGAGTTAGGTAAAGAAAAATTGGATATCACATTAGAGGGAGGGGGTGTGGAAGAAGTGAATGTTTTCGGATATTTTGGAGTAGATTTGTCAGCATATGGGTTTATAAAGGATGAAGTTAACCATAGAATTGATGAAGGAAAAATGGTGAGTAGTGCATTGAGGTGTCTGTGGAGACAAAAAATGTTATCCATGGAGGCAAAGAAGGGAATGTGCAAGAGTATAGTGGTACCAAAACACTTGAATGGGTGTGAAGCATGGGTTGTGAATGCTGTAGTGAGGAGGAGGCTGGAGGTAGTGATGTGGTGTCTAAGGGCATTTTTTTTTTTTTTCCAACAAGTCGGCCGTCTCCCACCGAGGCAGGACAATGTGTGGTATAAATACTAAGCAGAAAATTCATAATGTGGAAATTAGGAGGTGTGGAGTTACAGAAAGTATTATTCAGAGGGCTCAAGAGGGCTTAGTGAGGTGGTTTAGTCATTTAGAGATGTTGGAGCAAAGTAAAATGACTTGGAGGGTGTATAAATCTGTAGTGAAGGGAAGGAGGGGTAGGGGTCGTCCTAAGTAAGGATAGAAGGAGGGGGTAAATGAGGTTTTGTGTGCAAGAGGCCTGGACATGCAGCAAACTTGTGTGTGTGTGTTAAATAAGAGTAAATGAAGACAAATGGTTTTTGGGACCTGATGAGCTGTTGGAGTGTGAGCATGTAATATTTTGTGAAGGGATTCAGGGAAACCAGTTTGCTGGGCTTTAGTCCTGGAGGTGGGAAGTACAGTGCCTGCACTTTAAAGTAGTGGTTTGGGATATTGGCTGTGACATCTAAACTGTCAAGTCTGGGCACCTCTGCAAAGACAGTGATTATGTGTGAATGATGGTGAAAGTGTTTCTTTTTTGGGTCACCCTGCCTCAGTGGGAGATGGCTGATGTGTTAAAAAAAAAAAAGAAATTTAATTTTTTTCTGTATGTTTTTTATCCTAGGCACTCTTCCACATCCCAGCCATGGCTAATTGGCTTATGGAAGATCTCTCATCCCACACTCAGCGATGTGAAATCAACTCCAGCAATGCTTCCTTCTGCTCCGTTTGTGCAATGATGAGGACCTTCCGTTCCACGCTTGATCGGTCAAACACGGTTATAAAGCCATCACTCATACAACACAAGCTGAAAAGTTAGTTATATTTCTTCTTCTGACCATATCTTTAAAAATTTTGTTTATCTCTGTTAGTTGAGCTACTATTCTTTATTCAGTATGTTGATATAAGTTGCTTGTGTTAATACTAAGATGTTTAATACAACTATCAAGTACTAAGATTTTTAAATTTCTTTGCGTAATTCTCTTTTCCTAGTACTTGGATATGCTCATATTTACAAGATATCTTATGAGGGAAATTTTAATGATAATAGAAGATAAGGTAAATATATATCACAATTTAGGAGCTTGTCACATAAAGTACCGTGCAATAATTTTTTGTCTTAAAGTCGAAGTTTAAAGTTTACAGGTTTAGTGTCTAATTTTTATAGGTCTACTTTTTCCTGCTAAACAGAAGACTGTCTTGAATCCCTGCAAGGCTTTTAATAGTTCAATAATTTTAAGTGGTTAATGTTTTCTTCATATTGTCTTGCATCTTTCATTTTTACTCTCATTACTTTTGTCTAAGTCTTCTACCTTCATCTTCATTTTTCCATTTTTTCATTATAATCTTATCTTTTGGCAGTTTCTCCTTTTCTGTCTATTCTTTCTCCTTAAATCATTTCCTTTTTTAACAGTCAAGTCTTAGCTTCAGAAAACTGTACAGGTATATGTAGTACTGTTATATAAGTTATTAATTACAGGCATTGGAAAGACCCTTATGTATGGACGTCAAGAAGATGCTCACGAATTCATTAAGCTACTTTTGGATCATATGGAAAAGTCATACCTCGCATTCAGGAGAGCAACTAAGCTTGATCATCGATCCAAGGAGACCACACCTCTCAATCAAATATTTGGAGGCTACATTAGACAACAGGGTAAGTTTAACTGCTTATTTCAAGCTTTTATACAGTTCTGTGTAGCAAGACACATTAGCAAATGAAATAAAGAGATTGAGTGATTTGTTCATGTGATACAGCTCTTGTTTAGAGGTGATAATTCTCATTTGTGAATGGGTTTTTGTTAGTATATTTATAAATTTTCTTTACAGCATTTTATATTTCAAGGGTTCAGTTTTGATTTGCATGGAGTTACTGAATTAGACATAAGGTAATAGGGTAGATTTTCTGCAGGTGCAATTGATGTACAGAACTTCTTCTTTAACACCTAATACTGTTCATATTTTTCGTTCTTTGAGTTGCATTATGTCAATAGCTGTCCACCTAATTTCATACATATTCTTTTCTGCACTATAAAATGGTTAACCACACAGTTTATTCATTTGTCATCAAAGTTGTAATGCTTTTTCTACTTGGTCACATAAGTAGATGCTCTTTCGTGAAGTTATGTGCATTGTAAAGTATTACTCAACACTTAAGCAGCTTACCATGCAGTAATGCAGTAGAGTATACATCAGTGATTTTGCACAAAGCATGATTGTATTTCTTAAATTGTGTCACTTTAACATGATTTTTTCTTTGGAATTAAAAATAATCAAAGGCCTAATTGTCGAGTAAGCAGACCAAAACCAGCATGTTGTATAAGCCTAAGAAAATTTGAATACACGATGTTCTCATACCTCAAATGGCTATTATGCCTAAAGCGTAAGATTACTTGTTTGCTCACATGCATCTGTATAATTACACGACATTGTATTGATATGGGCTTGAAAAAAACAAGCCTCATAATTTTATCCATTAAACTAGACCCATCCCTTGCAATTTACAGGTTCATAATTTTGAGAATTTCCAAATAAAAATCATTATAAATCATTATAAATGATTTTTCATTTACAAATATTCAAGAGCTTGGATCACAAATGGCAAATTTATTCCCCATAAAATTAATAAAGAATGCTCAGAATTATGAACCCTAAACCTGTGAATCTGTGGAAGGAGTTGGAATTTAGTAGAATCTTAAATTTAGTAATTGAAACTAAAATGGAGATTCCAGTTTTAAACTTAAACCAGATAAACCTTTGTCAGTCTTATAAAAAAAAACCGCTTCTTAGCCTCCACCAAATCTATCTTTAAATCAGGAAAATAACTAACTTGAGTTGACTGTAAGATATGTCACATGCAGCAGCAGTGACAAAAGATTTTTCAGTAAACTCCAAAGGTAGATTCATTTTACAATATTAATATTGGTTAGATGTGGACTACTAAGTTTGGTGAGGGTTTATTCACTGCAAACCTGGGAACTGTCATTAGAGTCAACTGTATATTTGTCAAATATGCATCACCTATGAAGCAAAAGATTGTGCAGTTAACTCCAAAAGTAGCATCCAGTTTTCAAGATAGGCTGGGTGGGATTTTTTTTTTTTTTTTTTTTTTTTTTTTTTAACAAAATTTGTAGTCTAAGTTTCAGCTTCTAATGGTGAGATTAGATTTTTTCAGATTTAAACGTCTTACATTAAATGAATATTCAAGTGAGTAAGACTTTGTACGGTGGATTTGTAAATAAGGACATATTTGTGAAGTTTATACTCTTGTCTAGATCTTTGTGTATGAGGTTTTACCAAGACTAATATAAATAAGAGATTGCTTAATGTGTGTCTGCCACATTGCAGATGGTATACAATACTGATAAGTTGATAAAAAAGACACATTTCACCTACACTGCAGGCTTCATAAGTTGAATACAGAGATGAATCACACTCCAGGAGACATCAGCATTGGTGGAAAATGAAGTAGAGGTAGTTGATGTTATCAGTCCAGGCTAAGAAATTGATCATCTTGCACCTAGGGTGATGGACTGATTACACCAACTGCTTCTCCACATCATCTACTTCAACTTCCACCAATGCCAATATCTCTCTGTTTGACTGATTCAGCCTATGGTTGGGCAAAACATTTCGTCAGTGAAGATTCCTAGTCTTGCACATCTCTCTCTCACAATTGCCTAGACATGTATCATATTGAGAGTACAGTGTATTCAAACTGCGTATATGGGAATGAGCTTAGAGAAGGGTGTTGGTACAGTTGATGTATGAGAGATTTTGATGTGTTTGTATTAGAAGCAATTTGAGCTGAAGTTAGTGTAGCCTAGATAACTTCATCAGGAAAGATAATCAAACATTTACCTCTCAAAATCTACCGCGCTCTCATCAGATTTTTCATTTCGCACTATTCTTTCTGAGTTAATCACTTGTGCTTGAAAATCTTTAAGCAGCTATCTCTTATATTTCCTGTATTTAGTTATATCACTCCTCATTTTGCCTTTTCTTGTAAATCCTCTCCTTTAGTATTTAAAATTGTTTATCATCTCTTAAAGTAATTGTGCTTGTAAATAGAAAATTTTCTGGTTGATCTAATTTGTACACACTTTCTCTTACATATAAAAGGGTGACTCATGAAGATTCATCCTTAACCACCTTAATCTGTGAACATCTTCGCACATGTCAAAAAACCAGTTGCAGTGTTTGAAAGAATTCAGCACGTTATTTCAGCTATCTGTACGTAGTGAACCATTTGTCAGCTGTTGGCACTTTGATGAAATGAAAATTTATGCAAAATGAATGAGGACTGGCTCAGTAGTTGAACGAAGGAAACCAGTAATCAAAAGGAGGGAAGTAGAAGTTTGGAAGCAAGAAAAGGTAAAGGATTAAGAAGTATTGTTTGTAGGATAGTTTGGAATATAACAGTGAAGTGTTGCATACCACTTAATAACATTTTTAATGTTGTTTACCGGTGTGCATCTTAATTGTATTTCAATTTTCTTCATTTGGCTAGCTTAAAGTCTAATCAAATGTACATTCTGTCATACACTTTTTTAACTTTGTTTTCTTCCTGACATATTGACTGATAGAAATATGCTATGCATTTTATTTAGAGGTTGAATTTTTGGCTTTCGTGCATTGGTAGGGATTTTTTGGAAAGAGTGCTGCTTTTTTAAATATCTTAAATATTATGTCTCCAATTGTCACAACTTCTATAATTTTTGTTCTATTTTCAGTTATGCCCTTTTTATTAATACCATACATCATTTGTTCTTGTTACACAGCTGTATTTCCTAATAGCTGTCCCCATCTTGTTTTTCTGTTAAAGGTAAATCTACTCTAGCTCATCTCATTCTTAAATTAAAATTAGCTGTACTATATATTCTTGCTACTTTTTTATTCCTTCAGCACAATACAGCTAGCAGTATTAATTTTTTTTATTTTCCAATCACTTATTAATGCCTGGACAGAACAAATGGCCTTGAACCTTAATAACTTTTGTAATATTTGTAATTGTTAGTAACATTACATGCTCATTTTCTCATCTCTTCTCCCTTTTCTTTTGTAGAACATTTATTTTCACATATCAGCAGCAACATTAGAAATGTGTTATGATTGGATAATCGGTCTTCGTCGTTTGAATGAATAGGAACATTTGAAGAAGAGAGAGTTTGCAAAAGGTCGAGTGTCTTGCATAAGGAATCCTAATTTTATGTACACAGTGTTCTGGGAATGATGCACACACTAGCATGTATCATGAATTGGTGCATAATTAGCAGAAGTTAGATATGCTAAAAATTGGTTAAGAAGAGGCAGTTATATTAAATGGTTAGCTTTGTTTCTGATGTATTTAGATTAAAGGAATTAAAATTTTTCCAGTTATCTATGAGGACATGCATTTGCCCTACAGCTGGTTTCATACAGATTTGGCATAGGCTTTGCTAACAATAGGTGTTTTCCTCTCAGGTATTACCAACTTCAGTTCGTATACAGTATGCTTCTCTGTTGAAGACATGGCATGCACAGTGTGAAATATTTGATGGTTTTTGGCAATATATCCTAACACCTTTGTTGGTGTTTTTGTTTCAGAGCAGTGAAAAAGTGTTGGTGAGTGCCATAGCAAGACAAGCTTTGGATAAGCTTATGTATTTTCTACCAAGTACTTGTGTAGAAGCATGCTCTATAAGAAGGAAAGCCATAATAGATCATGGTTCTCAGCTGTTTTGTTTCCTGCTGAGAAGGAAAATTATAACAGTTCCAGGTCACACTTCTCCATTGTCTGCTATAGAGCAGTAGATCGAGGAAGCTGTTGTCCTGTCACTATCGGGTAGAGATGAGAAGTTTCAGGGCCCAGTATTGGAGTGATTTGACTGGATGAACGACTCAGTTTGTTTGCTGTAAGAAAAGCTTGAGATAGTGGATTTTGCAAGACAAAAGCTACCTTCTAAGGTTTCTCTAACTAATTCTTCAAAGCAAGATTACAGCCTCTGGTTCTGGTGCATACGATCCCTGCTGGTCTTACAATATTTGACACAGTGAGTAGATATACTAGTGACTGGTTACTTGATGCAGTATGCCAGAATAAATTTTGAATGGCAGTTGATGAAAGTAATGCTCTAAGTGAAATTAAAGGAAAAATGGTAATTGGATGATGTATACACAAGTAGACAGACAAATGAGATCCAGCATGGAAATGGGTGAATGGAAAAAAGTTTTGGTATTTTATCATTACATTAATGGTAGACAATATCAACAAATTGCTGAATAAGACACATTTGCAATATGTGAGTATCTTAATTAAGATTTTTTTTATTATGAAGGTAGCCAGATGTTGCACATGTTTTATTCATCAAGTTTTTATATGTTCTGGCTTGGTTCACCATTTGAGTTTTAATGTCTGTGGACTTTACAGCTAGATAAAATAATGGTAAATGTGTTGAGTACTTCTTGAAAGACAGCTAGGTGAATATGTATCATGTACTTCTGGAAAAATGGGTAAGGAAAGAATGATGGTGAATATGTCATGCACTTCTGGAAAGACAGACAGGGAATAAGTGGTGGTGAATGTGTGCCTTCTTCAAGTCACTCTACCTTGATGGGAAACAGCTGATGCTCTAAAAAAAATTATAAAGGGGATAAGTAAACCTAAAAAATATAAAATTAGAGTGAAAAAACAATGGTTGAAATATTGTACAGTACTTGTTTTTGTAGCAGAAGAATGCCTAGTTTTGTTACTTGATACAATGTAATGAATGGAGACTGGAGACTGCATGAGCTACCTTCATCAGTAGTGCAGGAGCATTTTTTGAAAGTACTGGTAAAAAGTCGATCTTTGTAACAGCACTCATTGGCCTGATTCTTGCAAAACTTTTATAAATAATTCCTTTTAACTGTAATCAGATTTGCAAATGTGCAGTAAAATTAAATGGGCTTATATGCATTGTGTATTGCAATTAAAATTCAAATGAATTTTTTTTAACATGCCAGCCAACTCCAAAGAGGTAGGGTGACCAAAAATATTATTGCTTATCTTTGTGGCAGGGACATAGCTATTGTCTGATCAGTATATTGGCATTGTTCAAGTTTTTTTTTTTATATCACTCGACACAAAATTTGCATTAGACATAACCTCAAGATTAATAACAGGTTGGTGCCTGCAACTGAAATGCGTATATAGTGGTATACTAATTTGCATATTGTTTGTATACTGTACTGTAATTTGTATTTTCTTTTAGATTGGGTAAATTTCTTTTTGAAGAAAAGACAGCTCTTTTATTTCTGAGGATGTATCTATTTTGATGTGATTGTGCCCATGCCTTTAATTCAGATTTAAATTGTATTTGTTTTCTCTTACAAAATGACTGTTTTAATGGCCTAATATTAGATGCCCTTGAACCTTATTAATTTATTTCTAAAGTCACCTGTTTGTTTTCATTTGCTTTTTAAATGCTTTTGATGTAACAGCTCATTAATATTATTAACCCATAAACTGTGTCTGAAGTACACGTATGCAAATGCTGTCTTGTCTCCGATGTACTAGTACGCACAATTTTTCATTCCTTCAAGTTTGCCACCTATCAATATTTTTGACCTCGAGACAACTCTTTGGGTCTTCTTCAGTCTGTTCATACATTTGAAAAAATCTAAAGCCAGGAGGGCCCACACAGTGTATCATGGTTAACTACTCGGGTGATGACTGTGTGTCTGACATGCAAGTATGCAAAACTAGCAAAAGTAAAGAATGAAAACAGAAGCTATTGTTCCTCTTCCAGCTTCCCTACCAGCAAACAAAGTGTGGAAGTGACACTAAAATGACTTACTCATTCCAAATTTATTGCAGTTTCATGATACTAATAGTGGAATTCAGCCACAAAGTACACTAAGTATATTTAACCCTTTCAGGATCAGCAGGCCCTCTCCCAAACTAGTTCTCAAGGTTGGAAATTTTTTCTTAGCAAAAGTATGAAATTTGATGGAAAACTTAGGGAATTATGCTCTCGTGAAGTTAGCGGTCTTGACGATGTTTACGCATTGGCGATTTTGCCCACTTTGAGCCCTATTTTCGGCCAATTCCAATGTACCAGTCAAGAAAAATCATACCTATTTCACTAGAACTCCATTTTTTTTCTATCGAATGAGTACAAGAAACCATCCATTTACTGATTTCAACTATCCAATAAAGTGGTCAGAAATTGGCAATTTTGCCAATTTCACACAAATTTCAAAAGATGCCAATATCCAAATAGGGTCCAGAATAAACAAGACCAGACATTCCTGGCACTAAAATAACATTTCCTCTGTTCATTACTCACGTCCCCAGGCGTCTGTTACATATCTTTTGCTTTCCTCTTTGAATTTTTATTCTCACAAAAAATAGAAGATTTATGTTATGCAGACTACTGCATTAGTGTAGAAGTGGTATAAATAATATCAGCGCACTTGTGAAAGAATATTAGACTCGCCAGTTGACGTGTATTGGACGCATGGCATGATTTGTTTACCTTCGAACTTTGGCAAAAATCGAACACTTCTGCTACTTTGAGCTCAATTTCAAGGTACTTTTCACTGTGAGACCAATCAAAATCATCTCAATTTCCATAATATGTCTTCCATTCTTTAAACTGAGACCAGGAAAATTAGAATACAACCATAAATAGCATACGAAAATACACTGCAAAGTCGCTGTTTTAAAGCAAAAACACGGTCGGATTTTTTTTTTCTCATTATGCACTGTGTGCTGTAGGATTTTTTTTTATACTGTGTACACTGACCACATAGACTCATTCTTTCATATGTAGGCCTACCAGCTTTTTCTTGCTAGATTTGAAGGCGCTAGAATTTATGCGTACTAGTACGGCACCAACCCTGGCGTGCAAGCCGTACTAGTACGGCACCAACCCTGAAAGGGTTAACCCAGAATAGCCCAGTAAAGTAGAACATTATGAATTATTTCCATATTTTGAGGAGTATAACACTCTGAAACAATTATAATACTGTAAATATTTATTGTACGTACTTAGCATTAGAATGCCAAAATAGCAAAAAAGTAAAATGGAATAAAAAAGTTATACAGATATATGCCATATATATAACCAGGTAAAGTCAATCAGTGTGACTTGTTTCTGTGTTTTGAGGAGTATTACACCCTGAAACAATTGCAATATTATAAGTCATCCTTGTACATAATCTTAAAAGCAAAATCATAAAAAAAAAAAAATGCCGTACAGTAGACCGTTATTTAACCCTTTGAGGGTTGCCAGGCAGAGACTTGTTCTCAGGGTCGCCAAAATTTCAAAAAAAAAAAAAAAATCCTGTGAAAAGATAGAGAATCTTTTCCCGATCATAATGACACCAAAAGTATGAAATTTGATGGAAAACTTACGGAATTATGCTCTCGCGAAGTTAGCGGTCTCGACGATGTTTACGAATCGGCAATTTTGCCCACTTTGAGCCCTATTTTTGGCCAATTCCAGTGTACTAGTCAACAAAAATCATAACTATTTTGCTAGAACTCCATTTTTTCTATCGAATGAGTACAAGATACCACCCATTTACCGATTTCAACTATCCAATAAAGTGGTCAGAATTTAGCAATTTTGCCAATTTCACACAAATTTCAGAAGATGCCAATTTCCAAATAGGGTCCAGAATAAACAAGAAAGACATTCTTGACACTAAAATAACATTTCCTCTGTTTATTAGTCACATCCCCATGCCCCTCTTACATTTCTTTTGCTTTCCACTTAGAATTTTTATTCTCACAAAAAACAGAAGATTTACTGTTATGCAGACTCCTGTATTAGTGTGAAAGAATATTAGATTCACCAGTTGACGTGTATTGGACGCGTGGCATGATTTGTTTACTTTTGAACTTTGGCAAAAATCGAACATTTCTCCTACTTTGAGCTCAATTTCAAGGTACTTTTCATTGTGAAACCAATCAAAATCATCTCAACTTCTGAAATATGTCTTCCATTCTATAAAATAAGATCAGGAAAATTAGAATACAACCATAAATACCATATGAAAATACAGTGCAAAGTCGCTGTTTTAAACTAAAAACATGGTCAAAGTTTTTTTTTCTCATTACACACTGTGCTGTAGGATTTTTTTTATACTGCACACACTGACCACATAGACCCATTCTTTCATATGTAGGCCAACCAGCTTTCTCTTGCTAAATTTGAGGGCGCTAGAATTTATGCATACTAGTACGTCAAAAACCCTGGCGCATGAGCTGTACTAGTACGGCTGAAACCCCAAAAGGGTTAACACGGTAGTTACGTTCCTGAAAACACTGTGTTAGGTAAAAACCGTGTTATATGAACTGAAGAACTTATGGGAAAAATAGGGTTACATTCCTGAGAGCCCCAAAAAAGCCAAACAACTTTTTTTTAGGCCTCCACATCTTACAAAAATAAAAGTGAATATGTAATTGCATTTATTGTTGTGATATATTATGTTGTTTTTACTGCTTAAGACTACAAATGTAACAGAAATAATAGTATTTCTTACCTTAAATTGTGGGTGCTGGTGTTTATGGATGATTGTGAAGAGAGTGGAGAGTTATGCTGTGGCCCTACTGGTCTGAGGTGGATGGTAGAGGTTCTGGTACTGAAGTTGATGGTTGTACTGGAGTGTTTAACTTTGTCATTCAGTCAATCAAGTCGTTCATAAAATCTTAAGTTTTTTCAGGTTCCACTAAGTTTAGTCTTACTCGATTCAGACAAATAAACTCATTCTATAAGAAAAACATTTCAAAAGCTCCCCCCCCCTGCACACACACACACACACACACACACACACACACACACACACACACACACATACATTCACACACTCACACACTTTTTTTTTTTTTCTCCCCCAGAGTTTAAGGGTTGAAATAATGAACTGCAATGCTAATGCATTTTGCAACAAAATGAAAAAAAATTGTTTAACATTTTTAAATCCATCTACCAAACCCACCTGGCAAATTTAATCCCAAGATATAAATTTTCTATTAGAGTATGTGTGTATATCCATAATATTAAGGCCAGTATGATTTGCCTCATAATAAATATATTTCACAGTTAACATAGATTGTGAATATTATCAAGAATAAGTGTCTCTTGTCTAGAGCAGAATGTTAATGCATGTTGTAGTTAGCATGAAATAGGGGAATTCAAGAAGATTGAGCCGTTTGACTGGTATATTGTGGGGAAAACGTACTCTGATAAAATCTCAAATTCTACCAGAAGGAAATGTAATCTCGTTTTTGGTTTTACAGCTGTGGCCAAAATATTGCACCATCCATGAATGACTTCAATTTTATGTTCAACTTTGTTTCATTACAAGTTGTAGACTGAACTGTTTATGTGAATGCATGCAGCTCTCCTGTAAGTTTTTTAATTACTGGTTTAGAGCATTTTTCAAGATCAGCTCCACAGTTTTTTTAAACGGTCCAAACAGATCGACGTTCAAATTCGTAGTGCTACAAAAGTAGATCTACTTTTTTTTACATATTTTCAAATATAACAAAAAAATGTAGATAAAAGTTTTTTTTATACCTTTTCAAATGTAAAACAAAAAAGATCTATATTTTTTTACATACTTTCAGATGTTGAAAAAACGTATAAATACGTTTGGACCATTTAAGGGTTAAACAAGTCGGCCGCCTCCCACCGAGGCAGGGTGACCCAGAAAGAAAGAAAATCCCCAAAAAGAAAATACTTTCATCATCATTCAACACTTTCACCACACTCACACATAATCACTGTTTTTGCAGAGGTGCTCAGAACACAACAGTTTAAAAGCATATACAGTGGACCCCCGGTTAACGATTTTAATCCGTGCAAGAGGGGTAATTGTTATGCGAAATAATCGTTATGTGAATGAATTTTCCCCATAAGAAATAATGGAAATAAAATTAATCCGTGCAAGACACCCAAAAGTATGAAAAAAAAAATTTTTTACCACATGAAATATTAATTTTAATACACACAAACTGAAAAAGGCATGCACACTTACATGACACTTACTTTTATTGAAGATCTGGTGATGATTGATGGCATGGGAGGAGGGGAGAGCATTATCTTCTTACTGTTTAGAAGGGGAATCCCCTTCCATTACGACTTGAGGTAGCAAGTCCTTTTCCGGGGTTACTTCCCTTCTTCTTTTAATGCCACTAGGACCAGCTTGAGAGTCACTGGACCTCTGTCGCACAACAAATCTGTCCATAGAGCTCTGTACCTCCCGTTCCTTTACGATTTGTCTAAAATGGGCCACAACATTGTCATTGAAATAGTCACCAGCACGGCTTGCAACAGCTGTGTCAGGGTGATTTTCATCCATAAAGGTTTGCAGTTCAACCCACTGTGCACACATTTCCTTAATCTTTGAAGTAGGCACAATGGATTCCACAACTGGCATAGGCTTCTCAGGGTTAGCCCCAAACCCTTCAAAATCTTTCTTAATTTCCATACTAATTCTCACCCTTTTTACCACAGGGTTGGCACTAGAAGCTTTCTTGGGGCCCATGGTCACTTATTTTCCAGAAACAGCACCGAAAACACTGTAATAATACGAAATATTCCGAGTGTATGCTTGGATGTTACCGCGGAGGCTGGCTGGTAAACAATGGGACGGGCAGCACATGTGAGGCTGGCTGAGGGCACATTGGACGCGTCTCGGACGAAAATCGGTGAGCGGGTTTTTAATCGGTATGCGCGGCAAAAATTTTGCGATAAAAGTAAGCGGTATGCGGAAAAATCGCTATGTGATGCCATCGTTATGCGGGGGTCCACTGTACGTATAAGGATACATAACATATCCCTCCAAACTAATATCCCGAACCCCTCCTTTAGAGTGCAGGCATTGTACTTCCTATTTCCAGGACTCAAGTCCGGCTATACAAAAATAACCGGTTTTCCTGAATCCCTTCACTAAATATTACCCTGCTCACACTCCAACAGATCGTCAGGTCCCAAATACCATTCGTCTCCATTCAATCCTATCGAACACGCTCATGCACGCCTGCTGGAAGTCCAAGCCCCTCGCCCACAAAACCTCCCTTACCCCTTCCTTCTAACCTTTTCGAGGACGACCCCTACCCCACCTTCCTTCCCCTACAGATTTATACGCTCTCCATGTCATTCTACTTTGATCCATTCTCTCTAAATGACCAAACCACCTCAACAACCCCTCTTCAGCCCTCTGACTAATACTTTTATTAACTCCACACCTTCTCCTAATTTCCACACTCCAAATTTTCTGCATAATATTTACACCACACATTGCCCTTAGACAGGACATCTCCACTGCCTCCAACCGCCTCCTCGCTGCTGCATTCACAACCCAAGCTTCACACCTATATAAGAGTGTTGGTACTACTATACTTTCATACATTCCCTTCTTTGCCTCCATAGACAACGTTTTATGTCTCCACATATACCTCAACGCACCACTCGCCTTTTTCCCTCATCAATTCTACGATTAACCTCATCCTTCATAAATCCATCCGCTGACACGTCAACTCCCAAGTACAGTGGACCCCTGGTTAGTGATATTTTTTCATTCCAGAAGTATGTTCAGGTGCCAGTACTGACTGAATTTGTTCCCATAAGGAATATTGTGAAGTAGATTAGTCCATTTCAGACCCCCAAACATACACGTACAAACGCACTTACATAAATACACTTCCATAATTGGTCGCATTGGGAGGTGATCGTTATGCGGGGGTCCACTGTATCTGAAAACATTCACTTCTTCCATACTCCTCCTCCCCAATTCAATATCCAATTTTTCTTTATCTAAATCATTTGATACCCTCATCACCTTACTCTTTTCTATGTTCACTTTCAACTTTCTACCTTTACACACACCCAAACTCATCCACTAACCTTTGCAATTTTTCTTTAGAATCTCCCATAAGCACAGTATCATCAGCAAAAAGCAACTGTGCCAATTCCCATTTTGTATTTGATTACAGATAATTTAATCCCACCCCTCTTCCGAACACCCTAGCATTTACTTCTTTTACAACCCCATCTATAAATATATTAAACAACCATGGTGACATTACCCATTCCTGTCTAAGACCTACTTTTACTGGGAAGTAGTCTCCCTCTCTTCTACACACCCTAACCTGAGCCTCACTATCCTCATAAAAACTCTTTACAGCATTTAGTAACTTACCACCTATTCCATATACTTGCAATATCTGCCATATTGCTCCCCTATCCGCTCTATCATATGCCTTTTCTAAATCCATAAATGCAATAAAAACTTCCCTACCTTTATCTAAATACTGTTCACATATATGCTTCAATGTAAACACTTGATCTACACATCCCCTACCCACTTTGAAACCTTGCTCATCCACAATCCTGCATTCTGTCTTACATCTAATTCTTTCAATTATAACCCTACCGTACACTTTTCCTGGTATACTAAGTAAACTTATTACTCTATAATTTTTACAATCTCTCTTGTCCCCCTTCCCTTTATATAAAGGAACTATACATGCTCTCTGCCAATCTCTAGGTACCTTCCCCTCTTTCATACATTTATTAAACAAAAATACCAATCACTCCAACACTATATCCCCCCTACTTATAACATTTCTGTCATGATCCTGTCAGTTCCAGCTGCTTTACCCCTTTTCATTCTACGTAATGCCTCATACACCTCCCCCACACTCACGTCCTGTTCTTCTTCACTCCTAAAATTTGGTATACCTCCCTGGCCAGTGCATGAAATTACCGCTTCCCTTTCTTCATTGACATTTAAAAGTTCCTCAAAATATTCTTGCCATCTTCCCAAAACCTCCATCTCCCCATCTACTAACTCCCCTACTCTGTTTTTAACTGACAAATCCATTCGTTCTCTAGGCTTTCTTTACTTGTTTAACTCACTCCAAAAATTTTTCTTATTTTCATTAAAATTCCTTGACTGTGCCTCTCCCACTCTATCATCTGCTCTCCTTTTGCACTCTCACCACTCTCTTCATCTTTCTTTTACTTTCCATATACTCTACTTTTCTTATAACACTTCTGCTTTGTAAAACCTCTCATAAGCTAACTTTTTCTCTTTTATCACACCCTTTACTTCATCATTCCACCAATTACTCCTCTTTCCTCCTGCACCCACCCTCCTATAACCACAAACTCCTGCCCCACATTCTAATACTGCATTTTTAAAACTATTCCAACCCTCTTCAACCCCCCCCCCCCACTACTCACACTTGCACCAGCCCACCTTTCTGCCAATAGTTGCTTATATCTCACCCAAACTTCCTCCTCCCTTTGTTTATACACTTTCACCTCCCCCTTGCTTGTTGTTGCCATTTTCCTCTTTTCCCATCTACCTCTTACTCTAACTGTAGCTACAACTAAATAATGATCCAGTATATCAGTTGCCCCTCTATAAATGTGTACATCCTGGAGCCTACCCATCAACCTTTCATCCACCAATATATAATCTAACAAACTACTTTCATTACATGCTATATTATACCTTGTATATTTATTTATCCTCTTCTTCATAAAATATGTATTACTTATTACCAAACCTCTTTCTACACATAGCTCAATTAAAGGGTCCCCATTTTCATTTACCCCTGGTACCCCAAATTTGCCTACTACTCCCTCCACAACATTTTTGCCCACTTTAGCATTGAAATTCCCAACCACCATTACTCTCTCACTTCGTTCAAATTTCCCCACGCATTCACTCAACATTTCCAAAAATCTCTCTCTCTCTCTCCTACATTTCTCTCTTCTCCAGGTGCATATATGCTTACTATAACCCACTTTTCACATCCAACCTTTATTTTACTCCACATAATCCTTGAATTAATACATTTATAGTCCCTCTTTTCCTGCCATAACTTATCCTTCAACATTATTGCTACTCCTTCTTTAGCTCTAACTCTGTTTGAAACCCCCTGACCTAATCCCATTTATTCCTCTCCACTGAAACTCTCCCACCTCCTTCAGCTTTGTTTCACCTAAAGCTAGGACATCCAGCTTCGTCTCATTCATAACATCCACAGTCATCTCTTTCTTATCAATTGCACAACATCCACGCACATTCAGACTTCCCACTTTGACAATTTTCTTTATTCTTTTTAGTAATTATTACAGGAAAAGGGGTTACTAGCCCATTGTTCCCGGCATTTTAGTCGACTTTTACAACACGCATGGCTTACGGAGGAAAGATTCTTGTTCCACTTCCCCATGGATATAAAAGGAAAAGTAATAAGACCAAGAACTATTAAGATAAAATCAAAGAAAACTCAGATGAGTGTATATAAATAAACATGTACATGTATGTGTAGTGTGACCTAAGTGTAAGTAGACGCAGCAAGACGTACCTGTAATCTTGCATATTTATGAGACAGACAAAAGACACCAGCAATCCTACCATCATGTAAAACAATTACAGGCTTTCGTTTCACACTCACTTGGCAGGACGGTAGTACCCCCCTGGGTGGTTGCTGTCTACCAACCTATTACAGAGTCATATCATCTTATTTTCTCATGTTCCTTGATGCAGAAAATACTTACTTTGCAGTTTAATAACTATAGTGTAGGCATGCCTCTGGCAAGACAGCAGTGGAGTGAATGATGATGAAAGTATTTCTTTGTTTTTGGGTCACCCTGCCTTGGTAGGAAACAGCTGTGTTAATAAAAAATTAAAAGAAATCTTCTAAAATAATTCTTGTTCATACACTGATAATGTTTTTTTGTTCAAATAATGACTGAAATGAGCCCCCAAATATTATCTGAAAATTTTTTAGTCTTTGTGGCCCATCATCTCACAACAGTAGTTGTCAGATTACTGCAATATGTGACAATAGTCTAAGCACTCAACAGGTTTATCCACAAGAGGTTGATCCCCTCTGCACATAACTATTTATAGCCCCAACGTTATTTCCTGCCCTGTAGTGCTGTATGACCCTTCTTGGTTTACCACTTTCTTTAATTATAATAATAATCCACAAGGGGTACAAGACTTCAGACCTCAAAGACTGCCTTTGTTGCTGAGCCAGTCTGCAGGAAAGAACCATGGTTCTGGCAAGTGGTGTTAGTGTCAACAGCAGCTCTCCGTCAAGAGGTGTGTCATCCAGAATGACTTCACATGAATGCCAGTTGGCAGCTACTCATTCAGGAAAGCAGAAAAGTGCTGAGAATATTTGTGCTAGTCATAGCTCCCTATAAATCCCCTTTACTTAGCAAAGTACTGTACAGTACATACTCGTTTACCGACGACTCGAATGTACGACGGGCTCTCTGACCAGTATGCATACGTGAATAATACATATTAAAGCTGATTTTCTCTATTCTGTTTATTACAATGTACAGTGTGCTACTGTATAAACATTTAAAAATATACTAAAAATGTTATAAATGGTGCAGAGGTGACACTAAAGCAATATCAAAGATGAGTGACACAAACCCACTACCATTCGTTTACCACTTGGTCTTTGGAACGGAACTCCATTGTTAAGTGAGGAGAGGTTGTATTTTGTCAGCAGATGGGGGATCTCCGTCCACTTGAATATTTTCATGACTTTGAGGCCTATTTCAGGTCTATTTCATCTCTATATCACGAGTATTATTCCAGTTGACATGAAGATTAGCCAATAAAACCATGAAAGCCACCCTACAAAATGCCTCAGTCACAATTTTAAACAAAGCCATAATTTGCCGCTGAGCATATTTGAGGGTGCTATGATTAGAGGTATTTACAGTCAGCTTTTATAAAGCTCCTATGTAATGCAGTTTTTCATGAGTGCTGTTGAAGAAAAGCATCAGAAATTGAATAGCACATACTGTGAAGGAATTTTCATGTGCTGTTCAATTTTGGTTGTACTTTTTCAGCCACATTACAAAAAATTGCACTATACAGTGAAGCTTTTTAAGAGAGCAGACTATACATAAGTGCCACTGGCTTCAAAGACATGTATGTATATGTTTGTTCAACGGCAAGTCATCTTTGCAGTATAGTGTGTTAATGAGTGAGATGCAGCAGTTTGGCTCATTTACACCACACACTCCCACTCTGCAGTCTGGCTCGCAACCACCCTCACCACTGTCTTCCTATGTGTTGTGCTTCGGCACCTAATACCCTCATCATTACAGTGATTAAGGTACCAGATACAGAGAGAGGGAGGGAAAAAATGGGTGAGTGAGGGATGGAGGGACTGGGGAAGAGGGAGGCAGTCTGTTACTGCCGCCTGTGTTGTGTTGTATCAGATACGGTGGGAGGAAGGTATGTCAGGGAATGAGGGGGGGGGAGAGGCAAAGAGAGGGACTTGGAGTATTGTGCCTTTTTTTTATTTAATTTTTAAATATGTGAAAGTAGATATGGAATAGTTTGGCTCAAAAATGCATCAATGACTATAACATGGGTGTCTATGGGAAAAATTCATTCCATGTTTTAATCATCTGAGTAACAAACTCTTTTCGGGATTGCATCAGCGTCCAAAATTTGGAGCCCTTCTATATTGTGGAGGAAGTAAAGATTGAGGCCTCTCAGAATGTGCATGTGTATGAATAATTGCCTTCTCTGTTCTGACCTGTTCTGTTCTGTTCTTTGGAAATGGTGTTCAATTAAGCACAAAGAAATTAATAAGTCCTTCATAGTGTATCAATAACTTGCATAATTGTTCTATGTAAGCAGATTCTTGCACTCTGCAATGTTGCATTATTCACTACATCCACTAAGCTGATGTTTTAGGTGTCACCCAAACCTTCATTTATGTACATCCTTAGCTGCTATTTTTTGTGTTTGTGTGTGTGTATGAGAAAAAGAGAAATAAGTGATTGAAAACTAGAGGGGGAGGGGAAAGTGTAGTTACAAGTGCTCATATAGTACTGTGATGTGCTAGGATTAGGCTGTGTGAAAGTGATAATGCAAGGGTAAATCTCATGAAGATAAGAAAATTCTCAGTTTATTGCTGAAATACATTGCACCTTTGAATTTTTGCTTTATATTATAAGCAGCCTTTATATTCTAGGAGTTTCCATATTTTATTTTTAGCAGTAGGGCTACAGTGATGCAAGCAAACATCGGGGATTCTAAGAATCAAAGTAGGTGTACATTAGATACCACTCATAAATCAGTGTTGCCTATCTTCTGATGGAATCCCTCTATTCTAAAATTTTTTAATACATATATATATACTTGTGGAATCAAAATTTACGTTCATTCAAATTGGAAATAGTGTGTGTAATTGTACTAGGAAATTTTTGAAGGTAAGACTTTTATTATTTTAAAGATTGTTGATTAATTTTTCAAGAGACGTTTCCATTGGCATGGTTTTATTTATTTATTTATTTTTTGTTGCATTTTGATAAGGAAAGTGATCTACAACTTCAGTTTTCTTTGTGTGAAGTGACAGGATAGATTAATATAATAATCACTTTAAGAGTAATAACTGTGTACTGTACTTTTTTCTTGATTACAAAGAAACAGAAGTTTCTGTCCACATAACATATTTTGTATCACCCAGAGTTTCGTATCAGTCATTTCTAGAGGTCCCTATGCATCTGAGTCATTCATCCTTCAAGGAAGATTCCTTGATGCTGGTGAGAGGTTTTTGACCAAGAAATTTAGTTTCTCCAACCCCTGGATTAAATTTCATTTCTCATTCATCAGGCTGTGTGTGTGTGTGTGTGTGTGTGTGTGTGTGTGTGTGTGTGTGTCTGTGTGTCTGTCTGTGTGTGTCTGTGTGTGTGTGTGTGTGTGTGTGTGTGCATGTGTGTGTGTGCAAGAGAGAGAGAGCAAAATAGTGAGTGTGGGTGTACTCACCTAATTGTGGTTGCAGGGGTCAAGTCATAGCTCCTGGCCCTGCCTCTTCACTGGTTGCTACTAGGTCCCACACACTCCATGCTCCATGAGCTTTATCGTACCTCTTCTTAAAGCTATGTATGGTACTTGCCTCCACTACCTCACTTTCAGTGTGTGTGTGTGTGTGTGTGTGTGTGTGTAAATATGCTGCTAACCTGTGTGTGTGTTTATCATGCTGTGGCCACCTCTCGCCGAGACAGGGTGACCCAAAAAACAAACACTTTCGCCATCACTCACTCTATCACTCTCTTGCCAGAGGCACATAGATACTACAGTTCAGATGCCCTTCCAAAGCTGCAACTATCCCCACCCCTTCTTTAGAGTGTGAGCACTGTACTTACCACCTCCAGGACTCTTTAAGTTCAGCAAACTGGTTTCCCTGAATCCCTTCACAAAATGTTACTGTGCTTAAACTCCAGCAGCTCATCAGGTCACAAAAACCATTTGCCTCCACTCCTATGTAACATGCTCACACATGCCTGGTGGTTGTTCAAGCTCCTTACACACACAACCTTTACCCCCTCCATCCTTTCCTGGAATGACCTTTACTGCACCTTCAATCCACCACCAATTTATACACCCTTCAAGTTATCCTATTTTTTCTTTTTTTAAATGACCAAACCACTATAACCTCTCCTCAACCCTCTGGATAATACTTTTAGTTTACACCTCCTCCTAATCTCCAAACTATGAATTTTATGCAGAATATTTTCACAATACATTACCCTCATACACGACATCTTTACTGCCTCCAAACTCCTCACTGCAACATTCACAACCAATGCTTCACACCCATATAAGAATGTTGATACCACTAGTACATTCCTACATTCCCTCTTTGCCTCCATGGATAATGTTCTTTGTCTCTACAGATACCTCAATGCACCACCCACCTTTTACTCTTCATCAATTCCATGGTTTATCTTGGTCTCTCACATTCCCAACCACCAACACATCCACTCCCAAATATCTTCACACATTCACTTCCTCCATACTCCTTCCCTCAACAATGATATCCAGTTTTTCATTACCTAACTCATTTTGATACCCTCAACACGTTACTCTTATCTGTGTTCACTTTCAACTTTCTTCTTTTACATATACTCCTAAATTCATTCCATTAACCTTGGCAATTTCTCCTCAGAATCTTCCAAAAGCACAGTTTCATCAGCAAAAAGCAACTGTGACAACTCCCACTTTGTGTTAGATTTTTTATCTTTTTATTCCCGTACCTCTTTCATCACTCGAGCATTCCTCTCTTTTTCCAACCCCATCTATAAATATATTGAACAACCATGGTGACATCACACATCCCTGTCTAAGGCCTTTTAATGGAAAGTAGTCTCCCTCTCTCCTACATATCCTAACCTGAGCCTCACTCTGTCCTCATAAAAATTCTTTTTAACATTTTAGTAACTTACCACATATTCCACACACTTGCAACATCTGTCACATTGTTTCCCTATCCACCCTATCATAGGCTTTTTCTAAATTCATAAAATCAACAAAAACTACCCTACCTTTATCTAAATATTGTTCACTTGCATGCTTCAATGTAAACGCTTAGTCAACACATCCCCTACCCATTCTAAAGTCTTCTTGTTCATTTGCAATCCTGCTCTCCTTCCTACTTTTAATTCTTTTAATAATAACTTTGCCATACACCTTACCAGGTGTACTCAACAAGCTTTTTTTTTTTATATAAACACATCAGCCGTCTCCCACTGAGGCAGGGTGACCCAAAAAAGAAACACTTTCACCATCATTCACACATAATCACTGTCTTTGCAGAGTTTCCCAGATATGACAGTGTAGATGTCACTCCAAATAGCCAATATCCTAAACCCGTACTTTAAAGTGCAGGCATTGTACTTCCCACCTCTAGGACTCGAGTCCAGCTAACCAGTTTCTCTGAATCCCTTCACAAAATATTACCTTGGTAACACTCCAACAGCTCATCAGGTCCCAAAAGCCATTCATCTCCATTCATTCTTATCTAACACGCTCACACATGTCTGCTGCATGCCCAGGCCCCTTGCACACAAAACCTTTTACCCCCCTCCCTCCATACTTTCCTAGGATGACCCCTACCCCTCCTTCCCTCCACTACAGATTTATACACCCTCCAAGTCATCTTATTTTGCTCCATCCTCTGACAAAACCACCACAATAACCCCTCTTCAACCCTCTGAATAATACTTTTAGTAACTCCACACTCCTAATTTCCACACTACGAATTCTCTGCAAGATATTTACGCCACATGTTGCCCTTAGACACGACCTCTTCACTGCCTCCAACCTCCTCCTCACTGCAGCATTCACAACCCATTGTTTCACACCCATATAAAAGTGTTGGTACCACTATACTCTTGTACATTCCCTTCTTTGCCTCTATGGATAATGTTTTTTGTCTCCACAGATATCTCAGTGCACCACTTACCTTTTTTTATTCATCAGTTTTATGGTTAACCTCATCCTTCATAAACCCATCTGTTGACAAATCTACTCCCAAATATCTGAACACATTCACTTCCATACTCGCTCCCTCCAATGTGATACTCAATTTTTCTTTACCTAACTTGTTTGATACCCTCATCACCTCACTCTTATTTATGTTCACTTTCAACTTTCTTCCTTTACACACCCTCCCAAACTTATCCACTAACCTTTGCAACTCCTCAGCAGGCTTATTCCCCTATAATTCTTACACTGTCTTGTCCTGTTTGCCTTTATACACAGGAACTATGCATGCTCTCTGTCAATCCCTAGATACCTTATCTTATATTTATTAATTAAAAGCACCAACCATTCCAAAACTATATATCCACCTGCTTTTTATATTTCTTGATTCCATCACTCCCAGCTGCTTTACCTCCTTTCGTTCTACCCACCGCCTCGCACACCGTCCCCCCCCCCCCCAAAAAAAAAAAACACACACACACACACACACACACACACACACACACACACACACGTACGTACGTACGTATACATGTACACCTTGCATGATGCATGCATTATTCAGAATTTTCTTTCATTGGGAGATATAATTATTGATTTTGTGAATAGTGTTTGTAAATTACTTTTGAATTTAAGGTAAAAGTATATTTTGCCAACAGTGTAAACTATTTATTAATTTTTATTAATTTGATACATAGAAGTACAAGGAAATACAGTGGTTAAGTGTAACGTGCATAATTGTATAAAAAATTTGAAAGTAATAGATGGGTGACTAATACTGTGTAAAGTTCAGAAATTGCTTAGGCTTTAGTTGGCTTCAAGTCTCTCGCTTTAAAGCTGGTTTTTTGGTTGTTTAATACAGTACTTTTAGCTTTTCCTATTTGAGAGTTAAGAAAGCTCTTACTCGTTTATGTTTATTGTATTAGTTTTATAGCATGTACACATCAATATCACTAGAAATAAACACTGGTTAAAGCTGTAAATGTGTGTAATAGTGGTTTATTACTGTGTATCTTATAATATAGTGTAGACTAGTCTCCATAAAAATAGTAACATGAATTCTGTGGCAAAGATTTACATGCAAGTTTCCTCCATTGCATTTATCCCAAATTGTTTGCAGTAAAGGCCACAAAGATGCTTAAGTTATGAGATGGCTATATCTCATATACAGGAGATTATATATATTAAGACAGTTACATTCTTCAACAATGGCATATAATAAAAAAATTGTAAATTGACAAAAAATGTGTGGGAAAAATAGGGTTACATTTCTGAAACGCTCAAGAACACTTACCAAATTGTTTTAGAGCTTTACTTTTGTAAAAACTAAGAAATAATCATGTTTTCCTACCTTGCATTGTAGCTGCCATTGTGTCTTGATTTAGGAATGTGGGGAGAAGGTTGATGTTACCTGTGTAATACCTATTCAAACATATAACAGGCAGTTCCACAACTATCAACTGCCACCACCTCAACCACAATCGCCTGCAAGCACCAGCAAAAGTTCTATATATTAACAGCCATGAGACAAGTTTGTACGAAATGAATTTACCCAGAGTAATACCCCATAATACAAGTGCAAAGTATCCACAAAAATATAAAAAAAAAAAGTTATAAAAATAGCAAAAAAAAAAAAACTGTCAAGTTTTCTATCATTATGTCCTGTTGTTATGGCCCAAGGGTCTGTGTCCATCTCATTTCTGTGAAATTTACTGCCAGAGTGCTTTTGTAAATATGAACTGTTAAATTCACATTAATATTTGTATTTAAATAAAGCACAAAATGCAGTACGATATCCCTCATTTTCAATTAAAGAAATAAGAGTAAGGAGCAGAGGGTGGTGAGGGAGGACAGATGAACACATGTGAACATTGATGCCACCCCTCACACATCTTATATCACAAAGTATGAGTTTATCAATGAAACTGATGCACATTGTATGGACTGAACACATTGACTCCAGGCTGAGGGATTGAGTGCCTCAAACTCCTCCTCATCTTCTACCATTCTCTGCTTTGGACTGAAGAAGCCACTGACTGGCAGAATGTTTCCAGAATAATGATACCTAAATATTGCACAAGTGTCTCATTTATCAAGAAGATATGAAGTAAGTACTGTATACACATTATATCCAGATTCCTTTTTATTTTTTAACATAGATTCTGCAAAGAAAGATAAATAGAAGGTAAATAAATGGTGGTAGTTGCTCTAATGGGCAGGTGCAGAACCTGCGAACTCAGAATGTGAAGTCATTTATTTATCAACAAAAAGGTTTAATAACCAAAATGTTGCACATTGTATATACCCTAGATATTGTGATCTCATTATTTAGCTTTACCTCTGGAAAACACTGATTATGCAAATGAAAGGAAGCATAGAGACTCAATTGGTATACTATAAACATAATCTCAGTATCCTCACATTTTAGGTGTGATGATCAAAGGATATGAAGATACTGCATGTGTTGACTGGTATGCATGAAACGTCTAATTTGGTTATATCTGACTCCCGTGTGATAAACAATTGATATATAAAGGCATATACTGTTATGGTCACGTGAATTCCATACACAAATGTTGAACATGGTGGTACCACAAGATCATCCATTCACTCTTGTTTAATTACTTTTCATATTATTGAATAATCAACCTATAAAATATTTGTATAAATAAACCTAGGGTAAGTAAATGGCTGTTTAAAGGCACTACAATGTGTAGTTAGTGAAATTATTGGTTACTAGCTTTCTTGTACTGCCTTTTGGCCATTTTTCTCTAAATTACTTAGTAGTAAATAACCAGTATGGTGTGATGATAAAAAATATACTGCAATTTTTCAATTGTGATATCTGAAAACAAATTGGGTAAGATTTATTTACTTATACCCTCTTTTTCTAACTTCATTTCAAAACAACATTTTCAAGATAAAAGTCTTGTAATGCCTCCCTCCCTTCACCTAATTATTGCCACAATGGAATTATTCTTAACCCCATCGTGTCATCTCATTAGATTATTACTGTGTAATTATTCAGCCCCTTTTCTTTATTTGCACTATTAATGCATTCATCCAGCCTCTTGATATATATTTCTGTACTTTCCATAATTTTGTTGGCTAAGCTTTTTGTGTGTGTGTGTGTGTACTCACCTAATTGTGGTTGCAGGGTTGCGTGTGTGTGTGTGTGTGTGTGTGTGTGTGTAAAACTTTGAAGATACACCACAGTCTTTCATCTTGTATTATTAATTACACGATATATGAATATTACTGTACTTCAATTGTAAATGTATTCCTAATTACATTCTTGATACGTGAATCTACTGTACTTCAATTGTGCATGAAAAGAGCAATCAAGGAATGGAGTAGGAGGGAGTTCCCTTTCCAGATGTCTTGCCACAAAAATGATACACAGTACCACATAGGCTGTTAAGGGGATCAGTTATTCTCCTCTTGGAGAAAATTTTCTATTGTAATTGGGCCCTTCAGTTTGAAAAATTTGTCCATTAATCTTTAGCCTTTCTATAAATAAAGCCATGCTTTCAGTTTCCCTTGCAGTTGTTAATTTCAGAAACTTAAATTTCCATGGTTAGATGTGTTGCCAACTCTAGCTATCTTTACTGCAATCTGATGCTTTTTCCAGTATGTTAATTATTTTTATTTTAAGTTAAAGCCTTTAAAACCTTCCTGTTATTTAATATTTTTTATTTTTTTTATTGTTCTTTTCAGTGATATGCCCTGTGTGCCGTTACGTGTCTACTACATTTTCACATTTCCAAGACTTGGTGCTAGATATCCGATCAGTCAACAGTGTTGATGATGCACTCAACCTTCATTTTAAAAAGGAAACCCTAGATGTGGATAATGCCTATAAATGTGAGCGGTGTCACAAGAAGGTACCAGCTACTAAACGCCATCTCATAGAACGCGCTCCACACGTGCTGTTAATACAGCTGAAGAGGTTAGACAATTTTATAAAACACACGTGTACTGTTTTTGTTAACATGAGCTAATTGATTGCATATAAAAATATTTACTGAATATTTTTTTTTTTTTTTTTTTTTTTTTTCAGATTTACTATGTCTGGTGGTAAAATTGGGAAACACATAAATATTCAAAGAACAATAGATATATCAAGGTTCGTGAATGGAGCAAGCAAGCATCAGCCAGGTAGTGGACCATATCAATATCGTCTGGCATCTATGGTTATTCACCTTGGTGGATCGCAGCATGGAGGTCATTACACAGCTGTAGCTGAGGCATCTAGTGGCACTATGTTTGAATTTGATGATTCTTCGGTGAGTATTTGCATTTTAATATCTTTGTTTTTTCATATTTTCCTCCTCTTTACATTTTTCCTTGTAGAGTATTGTGATATATGTAGAATTAAACCATTATTACAGTACTTAACCCTTGCAGTAACCATCATGAAGAACTAAGTGATTCATCCAGGGGCCCCCTCATGTAGTTAGTCATGTGTCATGAGCTCAGCACGCTTAGATAAGCTGTGAGCAGTAAATTTTGGCCTAGATATGAGAGTATAGGTCTGAGTGGTGAGTGTGCACAGTATAAAAAAAATTCTGCCCCACATAGTGCGTAGTGGAAAAAAAAAACTGTTTGGTTTGACCCATTCAATGGCCATTACATCAAACTGTCATTGAAACCAGGGTCCCTCACATAGTTCTGTGTCATGAGCTCAGCTCACTCAGATAAGCTATGAGCAGTAAATTTTGGCCTAGATATGAGAGACTGGGTCTGTGCAGTGAGTGTGCACTATCTAAAAGAAATCTTATCCCACACTATTCAAGATGGGGAAAACAAAACTGACCATGTACAGGAAGGCCCCACTTATACGGCTGGTTAGGTTCCAGGCTACCGCCGTAAAGCGGAAACTGCCGTAAAGTGGAACACCCTTTTTTTCCACTTACAAATGCATACAAACACTAGATAACAAGTTTACACTAACATATATTAAGTTAGCAATAGAACCAGGCATCAAAAAACAATAAAAAAGTACAATACACACATAGTGCACTCATTACTTACCTTAAAATATTTATAGTCTTAATCTAGGGTGAGACAAGTAGTATTTATTGTAAGAAATCAAGTGTGGTATGTATGGTAGTCAGCCAGGCTACCATACCAGGCCACCCCACCCACACATACAATTCTATGATATTTAAGCATCCCAGAGCGATAAAATGTATATACAGTTCACTCATTACTTACCTTAAAATATAGGGTGAGATGAGTATTATTTATTGTAAAAAATCAAGTGTGGTATGTATGGTAGTCAGCCGGGCTACCATACCAGGCCAACCCACCTACACATAATATTCTATTACATTTAAGCATCCCAGAGTGATAAAATGTATATACAGTTCACTCATTACTTACCTTAAAATATTTGTAGTCTTAATGTAGGGTCAGGAGTAAGTAAATGAGATAAAACGAATAAATGAGAGAGAGAAAGAATGAGTGCATGAGAGAGGACAGGCGCAGAGTTATGTAAACAAACCAGGCGAAGGTAAGTTTTGTAAACGAAGTGTACACGTCTGGTTTGTGTACAAGTTACATTGTGTACAGGTTGTCTCTACATTGATATGGTAGAATAAATAAAGAAGAACACTCCCATTCTCATGTAACATCATTTTGAGAAGAAATGATGCTCTGAGTGAAGGCAATGGAAATAAGTCACTCTGACTTTTTTGGGTTATCCTAGGTTCTCTACACATATGTTATGTATGATAATCTATGTAACTGTATTTGTGTATACCTGAATAAACTTACATACGAAAGGAATAATTTTCTACAGTTACCCCCAGTAACACATTTTCTCTTATGTTAGATTAGAGAAAATGTTATTCTTGGCATCACTTGTACAAGTTATCTGGCTACCACATCTCATATTTATGTTTATTTATTCTATTGTAGGGTGTATTTATCATCTTTTTATGTTATGTATCATGTTTATTATATAATTTTGAAGAAAATATCATGGATGGATTAATGAAAATGTGTATATTAACGTAATATACAACATTTAATGAGACTCGGTGATTATTATTATTATTATTAGCATTTCTAATATGGCGTCACTTGTGCAAGTCGTCTGCTACCACATCTCATATTTGTTTATTTATTCTATTGTGGGGTGTATTTATCATCTTTTTATGTTATGTATCGTGTTTATTATATAATTTTGAAAAAATATCATAGATGGATTAATGAAAATGTGTATTTAACGTAATATACGACATTTAAATGACTCGATGATTATTATTATCATTACTAATATGACGTCTGGAGACATAAGACACTCTTACTGATTTTAATGTGTACCTGCATGCCAGCACAGTGTGTAAGTTTATTTAAGTACAGGTATACATAAGTATAATTATCAGAGTATATATAAATATTTTGAGGAACTTTTAAATGTTGAGGAAGAAAGGGAGGCGGTAATTTCATGCACTGGCCAGGGAGGTATACCATCTTTTTGGAGTGAAGAAGAGCAGAATGTAAGTGTGGTGGAGGTACGTGAGGCATTACGTAGAATGAAAGGGGGTAAAGCAGCTGGAACTGATGGGATCATGACAGAAATGTTAAAAGCAGGGGGGGATATAGTGTTGGAGTGGTTGGTACTTTTGTTTAATAAATGTATGAAAGAGGGAAAGGTACCTAGGGATTGGCGGAGAGCATGTATAGTCCCTTTATATAAAGGGAAATGGGACAAAAGAGACTGTAAAAATTATAGAGGAATAAGTTTACTGAGTATACCAGGAAAAGTGTACGATAGGGTTATAATTGAAAGAATTAGAGGTAAGACAGAATATAGGATTGCGGATGAGCAAGGAGGTTTCAGAGTGGGTAGGGGATGTGTAGATCAAGTGTTTACATTGAAGCATATATGTGAACAGTATTTAGCTAAAGGTAGGGAAGTTTTTATTGCATTTATGGATTTAGAAAAGGCATATGATAGAGTGGATAGAGGAGCAGTGTGGCAGATGTTGCAAGTATATGGAATAGGTGGTAAGTTATTAAATGCTGTAAGGAGTTTTTATGAGGATAGTGAGGCTCAGGTTAGGGTGTGTAGAAGAGAGGGAGACTACTTCCCGGTAAAAGTAAGTCTTAGACAGGGATGTGTAATGTCACCATGGTTGTTTAATATATTTATAGATGGGGTGGGATTAAATTTTGGGGAATCAAATTCAAAATGGGAATTGACACAGTTACTTTTTGCTGATGATACTGTGCTTATGGGAGATTCTAAAGAAAAATTGCAAAGGTTAGTGGATGAGTTTGGGAATGTGTGTAAAGGTAGAAAGTTGAAAGTGAACATAGAAAAGAGTAAGGTGATGAGGGTATCAAATGATTTAGATAAAGAAAAATTGGATATCAAATTGGAGAGGAGGAGTATGGAAGAAGTGAATGTTTTCAGATACTTGGGAGTTGACGTGTCGGCGGATGGATTTATGAAGGATGAGGTTAATCATAGAATTGATGAGGAAAAAAAGGTGAGTGGTGCGTTGAGGTATATGTGGAGTCAAAAAACGTTATCTATGGAGGCAAAGAAGGGAATTTATGAAAGTATAGTAGTACCAACACTCTATATGGGTGTGAAGCTTGGGTGGTAAATGCAGCAGCGAGGAGACGGTTGGAAGCAGTGGAGATGTCCTGTTTAAGGGCAATGTGTGGTGTAAATATTATGCAGAAAATTCGGAGTGTGGAAATTAGGAAAAGGTGTGGAGTTAATAAAAGTATTAGTCAGAGGGCAGAAGAGGGGTTGTTGAGGTGGTTTGGTCATTTAGAGAGAATGGATCAAAGTAGAATGACATGGAAAGCATATAAATCTATAGAGGAAGGAAGGCGGGGTAGGGGTCGTCCTCGAAAGGGTTGGAGAGAGGGGGTAAAGGAGGTTTTGTGGGCGAGGGGTTTGGACTTCCAGCAAGCGTGCGTGAGCGTGTTAGATAGGAGTGAATGGAGACGAATGGTACTTGGGACCTGACGATCTGTTGGAGTGTGAGCAGAGTAATATTTAGTGAAGGGATTCAGGGAAACCGGTTATTTTCATATAGTCGGACTTGAGTCCTGGAAATGGGAAGTACAATGCCTGCACTCTAAAGGAGGGGTTTGGGATATTGGCAGTTTGGAGGGATATGTTGTGTATCTTTATATGTGTATGCTTCTAAACTGTTGTATTCTGAGCACCTCTGCAAAAACAGTGATTATGTGTGAGTGTGGTGAAAGTGTTGAATGATGATGAAAGTATTTTTTGGGGGGGATTTTATTTCTGTTTTGGGTCACCCTGCCTCGGTGGGAGACGGCCGACTTGTTAAAAAAAAAAAAAAAACAATCACTAAAAACGCTGTGATAATATGAAATGTTCCGATTGTATGCATGGATGCGACTGCACTAGCTGGCTTGTAAACGCTGGCTCGCTCAGGCCACACTGGACGCGTTTTGAACGAATCGCGTAGGGTGAGTTTTTTAGCATTAGTTGGGGCAAAAATTTTGCGTTAAAATGTATCGTTAGCTGGATTTAACGTTAGATGATGCCATCGTTAGCGGAGGGTCCACTGTATGTCTGTGTTTTGGGTGGACACAAAAATGGTCAGATGGACACAAATTAAATGGCCAGTTGGACACATATTAGAAAATCAACTGGGAGTGACGAGTGACACTAGTCACTCTCAGTTGATTGTCTGATACATGTCCAACTGGCCATTTAACCCTTTGAGGGTCGCCAGGCTCTCTCAGAGACTTGTTCTCAGAATCGCCAAAATCTAAAAAAAAAAAAAAAATATATTTTTTCTTATGAAAAGATAGAGAATCTTTTCCCGATCATAATGACACCAAAAGTATGAAATTTGATGGAAAACTTACGGAATTATGCTCTCACGAAGTTAGCGGTCTCGACGATGTTTACGCATCGGCGATTTTGCCCACTTTGAGCCCTATTTTCGGCCAATTCCAGTGTACTAGTTGACAAAAATCATAACTATTTCGCTAGAACTCCGTTTTTTCTATAGAATGAGTACAAGAAACCACCCATTTACCGATTTCAACTATCCAATAAAGTGGTCAGAATTTAGCAATTTTGCCAATTTCACACAAATTTCAAAAGATGCCAATTTCCAAATAGGGTTCAGAATAAACAAGAAAGACATTCCTGGCACTAAAATAACATTTCCTCTGTTTATTAGTCAAATCCCCACGCCCCTCTTACATTTCTTTTGCTTTCCGCTTTGAATTTTTATTCTCACAAAAAATAGAAGATTTACTGTTATGCAGACTACTGTATTAGTGTAGAAATGGTATAAATAATACCAGCGCACTAGTGAAAGAACATTAGATTCACCAGTTGACATGTATTGGACGCGTGACATGATTTGTTTACTTTTGAACTTTGGCAAAAATCGAGCATTTCTCCTACTTTGAGCTCAATTTCAAGGTACTTTTCATTGTGAAACCAATCAAAATCATCTCAATATGTCTTCCATTCTATAAAATAAGACCAGGAAAACTAGAATACAACCATAAATACCATACGAAAATACAGTGCAAAGTCGCTGTTTTAATCCAAAAACATTGTGAAAGTTTTTTTTTTTTCTCATTACGCACTGTGTGCTGCAGGATTTTTTTATACCATGCACACTGACCACATACACCCTTTCTTTCATATGTAGGCATACCAGCTTTCTCTTGCTAGATTTGAGGGCGCTACAATTTATGCGTACTAATTAATTATTATTTTTTTTATTATTATTATTATTAACACACTGGCTGATTCCCACCAAGGCAGGGTGGCCCGAAAAAGAAAAACTTTCACCATCATTCACTCCATCACTGTCTTGCCAGAAGGGTGCTTTACACTACAGTTTTTAAACTGCAACATTAAGGTAGTAGGTTGGTAGACAGCAAGTAGAAGTGATGCAAGGAGGGAAGAGTATATGGAGAAAAAGAGAGAGGTTAAGAGAGTGGTGAAGCAATGTAAAAAGAGAGCAAATGAGAGAGTGGGTGAGATGTTATCAACAAATTTTGTTGAAAATAAGAAAAAGTTTTGGAGTGAGATTAACAAGTTAAGGAAGCCTAGAGAACAAATGGATTTGTCAGTTAAAAATAGGAGAGGAGAGTTATTAAATGGAGAGTTAGAGGTATTGGGAAGATGGAGGGAATATTTTGAGGAATTGTTAAATGTTGATGAAGATAGGGAAGCTGTGATTTCGTGTATAGGGCAAGGAGGAATAACATCTTGTAGGAGTGAGGAAGAGCCAGTTGTGAGTGTGGGGGAAGTTCGTGAGGCAGTAGGTAAAATGAAAGGGGGTAAGGCAGCCGGGATTGATGGGATGAAGATAGAAATGTTAAAAGCAGGTGGGGATATAGTTTTGGAGTGGTTGGTGCAATTATTTAGTAAATGTATGGAAGAGGGTAAGGTACCTAGAGATTGGCAGAGAGCATGCATAGTTCCTTTGTATAAAGGCAAAGGGGACAAAAGAGAGTGCAAAAATTATAGGGGGATAAGTCTGTTGAGTATACCTGGTAAAGTGTATGGTAGAGTTATTATTGAAAGAATTAAAAGTAAGACTGAGAATAGGATAGCATATGAACAAGGAGGCTTTAGGAAAGGTAGGGGGTGTGTGGACCAGGTGTTTACAGTGAAACATATAAGTGAACAGTATTTAGATAAGGCTAAAGAGGTCTTTGTGGCATTTATGGATTTGGAAAAGGCGTATGACAGGGTGGATAGGGGGGCAATGTGGCAGATGTTGCAGGTTTATGGTGTAGGAGGTAGGTTACTGAAAGCAGTGAAGAGTTTTTACGAGGATAGTGAGGCTCAAGTTAGAGTACATAGGAAAGAGGGAAATTATTTCCCAGTAAAAGTAGGCCTTAGACAAGGATGTGTGATGTCACCGTGGTTGTTTAATGTATTTATAGATGGGGTTGTAAGAGAAGTAAATGCGAGGGTCTTGACAAGAGGCGTGGAGTTAAAAGATAAAGAATCACACATAAAGTGGGAGTTGTCACAGTTGCTCTTTGCTGATGACACTGTGCTCTTGGGAGATTCTGAAGAGAAGTTGCAGAGATTGGTGGATGAATTTGGTAGGGTGTGCAAAAGAAGAAAATTAAAAGTGAATACAGGAAAGAGTAAGGTTATGAGGATAACAAAAATATTAGGTGATGAAAGATTGGATATCAGATTGGAGGGAGAGAGTATGGAGGAGGTGAATGTATTCAGACATTTGGGAGTGGACGTGTCAGCGGATGGGTCTATGAAAGATGAGGTGAATCATAGAATTGATGAGGGGAAAAGGGTGAGTGGTGCACTTAGGAGTCTGTGGAGACAAAGAACTTTGTCCTTGGAGGCAAAGAGGGGAATGTATGAGAGTATAGTTTTACCAACACTCTTATATGGGTGTGAAGCATGGGTGATGAATGTTGCAGCGAGGAGAAGGCTGGAGGCAGTGGAGATGTCATGTCTGAGGGCAATGTGTGGTGTGAATATAATGCAGAGAATTCGTAGTTTGGAAGTTAGGAGGAGGTGCGGGATTACCAAAACTGTTGTCCAGAGGGCTGAGGAAGGGTTGTTGAGGTGGTTCGGACATGTAGAGAGAATGGAGCGAAACAGAATGACTTCAAGAGTGTATCAGTCTGTAGTGGAAGGAAGGCGGGGTAGGGGTCGGCCTAGGAAAGGTTGGAGGGACGGGGTTAAGGGGGTTTTGTGTGCGAGGGGCTTGGACTTCCAGCAGGTGTGCGTGAGCGTGTTTGATAGGAGTGAATGGAGACGAATGGTTTTTAATACTTGACGTGCTGTTGGAGTGTGAGCAAGGTAACATTTGTGAAGGGGTTCAGGGAAACCGGCAGGCCGGACTTGAGTCCTGGAGATGGGAAGTACAGTGCCTGCACTCTGAAGGAGGGGTGTTAATGTTGCAGTTTAAAAACTGTAGTGTAAAGCACCCTTCTGGCAAGACAGTGATGGAGTGAATGATGGTGAAAGTTTTTCTTTTTCGGGCCACCCTGCCTTGGTGGGAATCGGCCAGTGTGATAATAAAAAAAAAAAATAACATTAACACCCCTCCTTCAGTGTGCAGGCACTGTACTTCCCATCTCTAGGACTCAAGTCCGGCTTGCTGGTTTCCCTGAATCCCTTCATAAATGTTACTTTGCTCACACTCCAACAGCACGTCAAGTATTATAAACCATTTGTCTCCATTCACTCCTATCAAACACGCTCACGCATGCCTGCTGGAAGTCCAAGTCCCTCCCACACAAAACTTCCTTTACCCCCTCCCTCCAACCTTTCCTAGGCCGACCCCTATCCCACCTTCCTTCCACTACAGACTGATACACTCATAAAGTCATTCTGTTTCTCTCCATTCTCTCTACATGTCCGAACCACCTCAACAACCCTTCCTCAGCCCTCTGGACAACAGTTTTGGCAATCCTGCACCTCCTCCTAACTTCCAAATTACAAATTCTCTGCATTATATTCACACCACACATTGCCCTCAGACATGACATCTCCACTGCCTCCAGCCTTCTCCTCGCTGCAACATTCATCACCCATGCTTCACACCCATATAAAAGCGTTGGTAAAACTATACTCTCATACATTCCCCTCTTTGCCTCCAAGGACAAAGTTCTTTGTCTCCACAGACTCCTAAGTGCATTGCTCACCCTTTTCCCCTCATCAATTCTGTGATTCTCCTCATCTTTCCTAGACCCATCCACTGACATGTCCACTCCCAAATATCTGAATGCATTCACCTGCATACTCTCTCCCTTCAATCTGATATCCAATCTTTCATCACCTAATCTTTTTGGTATCCTCATAACCTTACTCTTTCCTGTTTTCACTTTTAATTTTCTTCTTTTACATACCCTACCAAATTCATCCACCAACCTCTGCAACTTCTCTTCAGAATCTCCCAAGAGCACAGTGTCATCAGCAAAGAGCAACTGTGACAACTCCCACTTTATGTGTGATTCTTTATCTTTTAACTCCACGCCTCTTGCCAAGACCCTCGCATTTACTTCTCTCAACCCCATCTATAAATATATTTAACAACCACGGTGACATCACACATCCTTGTCTAAGGCCTACTTTTACTGGGAAATAATCTCCCTCTTTCCTACATACTCTAACTTGAGCCTCACTATCCTCGTAAAAACTATTCACTGCTTTCAGTAACCTACCTCCTATACCATGAACCTGCAACATTTGCCACATTGCCCCCCTATCCACCTTGTCATACGCCTTTTCCAAATCCATAAATGTCACAAAAACCTCTTTAGCTTTATCTAAATACTGTTCACTTATATGTTTCACTGTAAACACCTGGTCCACACACCCCCTACCTTTCCTAAAGCTTCCTTGTACATCTGCTATCGTATTCTCTGTCTTACTCTTAATTCTTTCAATAATAACTCTACCATACACTTTACCAGGTATACTCAGCAGACTTATCCCCCTATAATTTTTGCACTCTCTTTTGTCCCCTTTGCCTTTATACAAAGGAACTATGCATACTTTTTGCCAATCCCTAGGTACCTTACCCTCTTCCATACATTTATTAAATAATAGCACCAACCACTCCAAAACTATATCTCCTCCTGCTTTTAACATTTCTATCTTTATCCCATCAATCCCAGCTGCCTTCCCCCTTTCATTTTACCTACTGCCTCACGAACTTCCCCCACACTCACAACTGGATCTTCCTCACTCCTACAAGATGTGATTCCTCCTTGCCCTATACACAAAATCACAGCTTCCCTATCTTCATCAACATTTAACAATTCCTCAAAATATTCCCTCCATCTTCCCAATACCTCTAACTCTCCATTTAATAACTCTCCTCTCCTATTTTTAACTGACAAATCCATTTGTTCTCTAGGCTTCCTTAACTTGTTAATCTCACTCCAAAACTTTTTCTTATTTTCAACAAAATTTGTTGATAACATCTCACCCACTCTCTCATTTGCTCTCTGTTTACATTGCTTCACCACTCTCTTAACCTCTCTCTTTTTCTCCATATACTCTTCCCTCCTTGCATCACTTCTACTTTGTAAAAACTTCTAATTGCTAACTTTTTCTCCCTTACTACTCTCTTTACATCATCATTCCACCAATCGCTCCTCTTCCCTCCCGCACCCACTTTTCTGTTACCACAAACTTCTGCTGAACACTCTAACACTACATTTTTGAACCTACCCCATACCTCTTCTACCCCATTGCCTATGCTCTCATTAGCCCATCTATCCTCCAATAGCTGTTTATATCTTACTCTAACTGCCTCCTCTTTTAGTTTATAAACCTTCACCTCTCTCTTCCCTGATGCTTCTATTCTCCTTGTATCCCATCTACCTTTTACTCTGTGTGGCTACAACTAAAAAGTGATCTGATATATCTGTGGCCCCTCTATAAACATTTACATTCTGAAGTCTACTCAACAGTCTTTTATCTACCAATACATAATCCAACAAACTACTGTCATTTCACCCTACATCATATCTTGTATACTTATTTATCCTCTTTTTCTTAAAATATGTATTACCTATAACTAAACCCCTTTCTATACAAAGTTCAATCAAAGGGCTCCCATTATCATTTACACCTGGCACCCCAAACTTACCTACCACACCCTCTCTAAAAGTTTCTCCTACTTTAGCATTCAGGTCCCCTACCACAATTACTCTCTCACTTGGTTCAAAGGTTCCTATACATTCACTTAACATCTCCCAAAATCTCTCTCTCTCCTCTACATTCCTCTCTTCTCCAGGTGCATACACACTTATTTTGACCCACTTTTCACATCCAACCTTTACTTTAATCCACAAAATCCTTGAATTTACACATTCACATTCTCTTTTCTTCTTCCATAACTGATCCTTCAACATTATTGCTACCCCTTCCTTAGCTCTAACTCTCACAGATACTCCAGATTTAATCCCATTTATTTCCCCCCACCGAAACTCCCCTACCCCCTTCAGCTTTGTTTCGCTTAAGGCCAGGACGTCCAGCTTCTTTTCATTCATAACATCAGCAGTCATCTGTTTCTTGTCATCCACACTACATTCATGCACATTCAAGCATCCCAGTTTTATAAAGTTTTTCTTCTCTTTTTTAGTGAATGTTTACAGGAGAAGGGGTTACTAGCCCATTGCTCCCGGCATTTTAGTCGCCTCATATGACACGCATGGCTTATGGAGGAAAGATTCTTTTCCACTTACCCATGGACAATAGAAGAAATAAAGAAGAACAAGTGCTATTTAGAAAAAGGAGAAAAACCTAGATGTATGTATATATATATGCATGTGCGTGTCTGCGAAGTGTGACCAAAGTGTAAGTAGGAGTAGCAAAATATCCCTGTTATCTAGTGTGTTTATGAGACAGAAAAAGACACCAGCAATCCTACCATCATGTAAAACAGTTTCAGGTTTCTGTTTCACAGTCATCTGGCAGGACGGTAGTACTTCCCTGGGTGGTTGCTGTCTACCAACCTACTACCTACTAGTACGTCAAAAACCCTGACGCGTAAGCTGTTCTAGTACGGCCGAAACCCCAAAAGGGTTAATGTGTGTCCACTTGAAACACTGACATTACACATATTTTTATGGAGCATTTTCCCCACAATACAAACACCTTACGTTAAATACATTTTTTTTTTTTAACATGTCGGCCGTTTCGCACCAAGGCAGGGCGACCCAAAAAAGAAAAACTTTCAACATCATTCATGCATACCTTTGATATACCTTTGAAGAGTTTTGAGAGTTTCACTACTATTGGAGCCTGGACATGGGCCAGGCTCATCTGGTGCTTGCCTGGTCAACCAGGTTGTTGCTGTTGGAGGTCTGCTGCCCCACATATCCATCACAGTCTGGTTGATCTGGCACCTGGTGAAGATACTTGTCTAGTTTCCTCTTGAAGGCTTCAACACTTGTTCCAGCAGTGTTTCTGATATCTTCTGGTAAGATGTTGAAAAGTCTGGGACCCCGGATGTTGATACAGTGTTCCCTTATTGTCCCCACCGCACCCCTGCTCCTCACTGGGTTTATTTTACACTTCCTCCCATATGTCTCTCTCCAGTATGTTATGGCAGTGTGCAGATTTGGGACCAGGCCTTTCAAGTATTTTCCAGGTATATATTATCATGTATCTCTCCTCTGCTCCAGTGAGTACATGTTCAAGACTTGAAGGCATTTCCAGTACCTTTACCTTTGATATACCTTTGAAGAATTTCAAGAGTATATCTACTCTCTGAGCCTGGCCATGGGCCAGGCTCGTCTGGTGCTTGCCTGGTCAACCAGGCTGTTGGTGCTGGAGGGCCGCTGTCCCACATTTCCATCACAGCCTGGCTGATCTGGCACCTGGTGAAGATACTTGTCTAGTTTCCTCTTGAAGGCATCAACACTTGTTCCAGCAGTGTTTCTGATATCTTCTGGTAAAATGTTGAAAAGTCTGGGACCCCGGATGTTGATACAGTGTTCCCTTATTGTCCCCACCGAACCCCTGCTTCTCACTGGGTTTATTTTACACTTCCTCCCTTATCTCTCACTCCAGTATGTTGTTATGGTGCTTTACTGGTTCAATGTGAGCCGTAAACAATCGTTGTATTTGTTCCAGCTCTGATACTTCTGCTGTGAATGGGGCTGTCAGCACTGAGCAATATTCTAAATGAGGGAGCACTAGCGATTTGAAGAATGTCACCACCAGCATTATTTCCCTTGTCTAGAAAGTTCTCAATACCCACCCCGTCGTCATCCTGGCTGTTGTAATCTTTGTCTTGTTATGGTCTTTAAAAGAAAGGTCAGCTGACATAGTTATTCCCAAGTCTTTTACGTATTCCTTTCGTTCTATTTGGAGACCCTCTTTGAGTTTTATATATAGTGTTCCTTTTGAGTTCTCCATTTTTTCCATACGTAAGCAGCTGGAACGTATCACCAGTGAATGTCATGTTGTTCTCCACTGCCCACTAGAAAACCCTGCTTATGTCTTCCTGTAATTTTTCATTGTTCTCTACCATATTGACTTTCATGCTTATTTTAGTGTCATCTGCAAATGATAATCACTGTCTTTGCAGAGGCACCCAGATACGACAGTTTAGATGTCACTCCAAACAGCCAGTATCCCAAACACCTCCAGGATTCTAGTCCATCTAACCAGTTTCCCTGAATCCCTTCACAAAATATTTCCCCGCTCACACGCCAACAGCTTTTCAGGTCCCACAAACCATTAGTCTTCATTCACTCTTAACACGCTCACATATTATCTTCACATTAATGCAGTAGCCTGCATAACAGCTTCCATGAGCCATTGTGTGTTGCTGGTGAGTCTGTTTACAAATTTGTGCACTCTTTGTCTCTATTCTGGCAATTTTCCAAAGTTTCAAATTCACCACTCACTATGTATAAGCTAAGGATGAAAATAAGGTAAGTAATAAGTGTACTGTATATGCATTTTTCTATTTTATTGTTTTTTAGACCTAGCTCTTCTTCACTTAATACATGATAATTAAAACATATTATCAGGCTTTTATATGCATTTGAAAGTGACTGTACAGTGATTTTAATTTTACAGCATAACCTGCTGTATAATTGGGGCCCTACTGTATAGATGAATATTATGGCACATTACCAGTGTTAGATGCAATTTCATAGCTGTGTAGTGAGAATTTTCTTACATTCCTCACAAGTATACATGAGTGACTTACGAAAGAATTTTCACGATATCTATTCTTTTCAGGTGCGGTCCATATCGGTTCAAAGTGCACTTTTGCGGAACCCATACATCCTGTTTTATGAGATGGTGCAAAAACCAAAGGACAATATGCTGGTAAAACAAGTGGTGCGTCAGAGTTCTGAGAAGACACTAATTCGTCAGAATTCAGATGGGATCTCTAAACCAATACCAACAAGTCACAGTGCTTCGTCAGTGACTAATGGTTTTGGTCGTGCTACTGATAATATTGGAGAACTTGGAAATAGAAATAGTGTTTTGACTCCTACTAATAAACCTGCATTGCCATCACACAAAGACAGGTATATAGTAAACACAAAAATATCTTGTTTTAATTATCGTAGGTAAGATCATTGTATGTCTTGGCATAATTTTTTATATGGTAAAATTAGTGGGATTGCTTGAGGGTAATTATATCTTTGATAGATTAGTGTCAGAACTAATAATTGTAACCTTTAGTTATCAAATTACTTTGTTTTCTTCACAGGGAAAGAATATCCTTCGGTATCAAGTTTAATCAAGGTAAAAGTGAAAGTACAAGCAAGCCTAATAAGATCATTCTCAACTCTGGTACTACATCTCTTTTGGGAACAAAATCCTCACTTGTTGTTTCAGGCTCTTCCTCATCTACTTCAACACCTGGTAAAGCATCTTCAGTGCATAAAACTGTGTCTAGCTTGGTACCATATCCAGATGATTCTGAAGACTCTGAGGGTGATGAATCTAAACGAGGGGCAGTAAAAGCACACAGGGAAAAGCCAGTTCAAGTTTGTAAAGTGAAAAGTGATGATCAGAAGGGTATAAAAGCAAATGGTGTGAAGAGTGTGAAAATTGAAAAAATGAATGGATCGTTACATGTACAGAAACTGGAAAAGCTTAGTAATGGTGATATTAAGAATATCAAGTGTACTGAAAGTGACAGTAGTGTAAAAAGTAATAGTTCATGTAAAAGTGCATCATCGACTTCATTTATGCCACGATCGCTACAAGTTGTAAATAGCACCAGTCAGCATATGGCAAATAGCAGTACAAGTTCTAAAGCTAAAGGTGACTCAGGTTGGCTTGTGACAGATGCTGCATTACATTCACCTAGTGAAAGTAGCAATAGTAGTGCTGGTGGATCACATGCAAATTTGTTCACTGTGGTAGATCAGCCCACTAGCTGTAAGTTAGAACAGAAGCAGCAACATAGTCAAGTGCCTGAAAAAATAGAAAATCAAGGATGGACAGTAACTATTAGAAAGCAACGTCCAGAATTAGAAAAGTCCCTTTCACATGACTCTGTTCTTCCCAGCCCAACCCGTAAAAAGGATGAACCGGATTCTGCTAGTCTGAAAAGCAAAGCCAGTGTTGACAGTTGCCGTTCTGACCGCTCAACAAAATCTATGAAGAAATCCCTCTTTTCACTATTTACTTGTGTATCATCTCGCAGTCCAGAAAGCCCAGAAGATGAGCAGCCAGAAGCTGTATGCCCTCAAGAGGAGACAGAAGAAAGCACCAAGCCTAAGCCCACAGATGGCGATCGCACAAAAGTCAGTAACAGTGATGGCAAGCTCAACAAGAGTAATATCACTTCTAGCTCACCTAATTGCAAAGAGTGCAAGAAAGAATTTCCAAATGAATCAAATAAAAATGGAACAAATTCCTATTATGAAAATGGTCATCATAACTTAAAATCAGACACAGATAGTGAAGCAGAAAATTCTCAGAGTAAAAGATTTAGAGATCATGATGATAATGAACCTTCAAGCCCTTCAAAGAAGTGCCGTCCTGAGGACAAGGCAAAAGCTAATAAAAAGAATGAGCATGAAGCATCAAAAAATGGACTTGACTCTAATACTTCAAAAAACGGACCAAATAATAGTTATGAGGCAAAGTCAAAAAATGTGCAGTGTAGTGTGACTGATGTTTCAAAAAACGGAGTCATTCATGAAAATGAGAAATCAAAAAATGGACTTGTAGAAAAGGGGGAGAAGGGTAACAAAAATAGCAAAGATCAAAAACAAAGTAAACTATCATTGTGTAACAATGGTGAAGCTTCAAAAGCTCAAAATGACTCCTCTTCTGTATCTGCCTCATCCCTCTCTGGGTCATCTTCAGACTCGGAATCAAGTGATGGTGAAGGTGATCAGGAAGGAACTGAGCATTGGGTAGAAAAGACTAAAGAGACCATAGGAAAAGAGAAAAATCTAGGTGTTCACATTGTACATTGGAATGGTAACTTGAAAGATCTTTCTCACTCTTTAGGACGTGACCGAGAAAATGAACAGACTTGTGATCGTGAAAGAGAGAATTTTAAAGAACCTCAGAAAAGGCGATCTGGAATGTGGGATGGTAGTCGCTCTACTGAAGTAGTCGATGAATTGCGAAGAGCTGGAGAATTTGCATATGGAAGTAAAGGTACGTTTTTCAGTAATTGACATCATTTAATTTAGAATTATGTTATTCATATTACTGTATAGTATCTATAGCTATAGTTTGGAAACCTAGCATGTTGTGGTATTTTTCAGATACTGTATATTATGTGTACAGCAAATTTCAGCATCACTTGAGCTTTTGTAATTACTAACATACTTTTGAGTATCCAGTGGGCTTGTACAAATATCTTAGATAAGGGTGAATGAAGTGTTTTTAAATAATTGACATGTCAGAGTGAGAGGAAGGAAATTTTGATGATGGGATCCAGAGAAATGGGTTAGCTGGACCTGAATAGTAGTGGCAAAAAGGGCAGTGCCTGTATTCTGAAGGAGGAGGTGGAAATTTTGCAGTCAGAGTAATCCAAATTGGGATAGCAGCACACTTGTCTAGACGAGAAATTGAATGAATGCTTTTTTTTTTTTTGTCACCCTGCCTTGGCAGAAGATAATTGTTGAGGTTAAAAAAATTAAATGTGTGTTTTCAAATGACAGCTTTGTTTGTTAATCTTATTTTTTCTCCAACACAAATACACAAGTTTGTATATTTGTCTTGCCTTTCTACATTCATGTGTATTAATTGAGATAATTTAAGAATTTTTGCTTTTAACACACCAGCCACCTCTACCGAGAGTGACATGATAAATAAGACAGTTTTACCATCATTCACTCTCATCCCAGAAGTGTGTTGATATTACGGCTCAGATGACCCTCCAAACTGCAACATCCCCCATCCCTCCCCCAGAGTGCAAGCACTATACTTCCCACCTTCACGACTCAAGACCGGCAAACCAGTTTCCCTGAATCCCTTCATAAATGTTACTCTGCTCTTATTGCATCAGCACATTAAGCCACTTGCTTCCACTCTCTAATATCTAACACACTGGGTGTCCAAGCCCTTCGCACAGAAAACCCCTTTTACCCCTTTTCCTCCAGCCTTTCTGTAACCCTTTCAGGGTTGGCAGGCCCTCTCCTAAACTTGTTCTCAGGGTTGGAAATTTAAAAAAAAAAAAAAAAAAAAAAAGAAACATGAAATGATAGAGAATATTTTCCCGATCATAATGACACCAAATGTATGAAATTTGATGGAAAACTTACGGAATTATGCTCTTGTGAAGTTAGCGGTCTCGGCGATGTTTATGCATCGGCAATTTCGCCCACTTTGAGCCCTATTTTAAGCCAATTCCAATGTTCCATTTGAAAAAATCGTAACTATTTCACTGAACTCCATTTTTTTCTATCGAATGAGTATAAGAAACCACCCATTTACCGATTTCAGCTATCCAATAAAGTGGTCAGAAATTGGCAATTTTGCCAATTTCACACAAATTTCAAAAGATGCCAGTTTCCAAATAGGGTCCAAAATAAACAAGACAGACATTCCTGGCACTAAAATAACATTTCCTCTGTTCATTAGTCTCGTCCCCAGGCCTCTCTTACATTTCTTTTGCTTTCCACTTTGAATTTTTATTCTCACAAATAAATAGAAGATTTACTGTTATGCAGACTACTGCGTTAGTGTAGAAATGGTATAAATAATATCAGCGCACTTGTGAAAGAATATTAGACTCACCAGTTAACGTGTATTGAACGTGTGGCATGATTTGTTTACCTTTGAACTTTGGCAAAAATCAAACATTTCTGCTACTTAGAGCTCAATTTCAAGGTACTTTCCATTGTGAAATCAATCAAAATCATCTCTCTTCTTGTGATATATCTTCCATTCTATCAAGTGAAACCAAGAAAACAAAAATACAATCATAAATACCACTCGAAAATGCAGTGCAAAATCACTGTTTTAAACCAAAAACACTGTCAAAGTTTTTTTTTTTTTCTCATTATGCACTGTGTGCTGCAGGATTTTTTTTATACTGTGCACACTGACCACATAGACCTATTCTTTAATATGTAGGCCTACCAGCTTTCACTAGATTTGAAGGCTCTAGAATTTATGCATACTAGTATGGCACCAACCCTGGCATGCAAGCCGTGCTAGTATAGCACCAACCCTGAAAGGGTTAAAATTACCCCTGCCCATCCTTCTCTCTGCTACAGATTTAAACATCCACCTGGCCATCCAGTTTTGCTCCATCCTCTTTAAATGTCAAAACCACCTCAAAACCCTCTCCTCAGCCCTCTGGATAATACATTTAGTAACTTCACACTGCCTTTTCTCAAAACTAAGAATTCTCTCCATAATATTGACACCACACATTACCCTCAGACACATAATTTCCACTGCCTTCAGCCTTCTAGCTGCATTGTTTAAAATCCATGCTTCACACCCATACAAGAGTGTTGGTATCAATATACTCTTACACATTACCCTTTTTGCTTCCATGGATAAGGTTCTTTTTCTCCACAGATGCCTTGGTGTACCACTCACCTTTTTTCCCTTGTCAGTTCTGTGGAACATTTAATCTTTCACAGACCTATCCACCAACAAGTCTACTCCCAAATATCTGAACACATTCACTTCCTTCACTACCTGGCAAAGTGTATGGTAGAGTTATTATTGAAAGAATTAAGAGTAAGACGGAGAATAGGATAGCAGATGAACAAGGAGGCTTTAGGAAAGGTAGGGGGTGTGTGGACCAGGTGTTTACAGTGAAACATATAAGTGAACAGTATTTAGATAAGGCTAAAGAGGTCTTTGTGGCATTTATGGATTTGGAAAAGGCGTATGACAGGGTGGATAGGGGGGCAATGTGGCAGATGTTGCAGGTGTATGGTGTAGGAGGTAGGTTACTGAAAGCAGTGAATAGTTTTTACGAGGATAGTGAGGCTCAAGTTAGAGTATGTAGGAAAGAGGGAAATTATTTCCCAGTAAAAGTAGGCCTTAGACAAGGATGTGTGATGTCACCGTGGTTGTTTAATATATTTATAGATGGGGTTGTAAGAGAAGTAAATGCGAAGGTCTTGGCAAGAGGCGTGGAGTTAAAAGATAAAGAATCACACACAAAGTGGGAGTTGTCACAGTTGCTCTTTGCTGATGACACTGTGCTCTTGGGAGATTCTGAAGAGAAGTTGCAGAGATTGGTGGATGAATTTGGTAGGGTGTGCAAAAGAAGAAAATTGAAAGTGAATACAGGAAAGAGTAAGGTTATGAGGATAACAAAAAGATTAGGTGATGAAAGACTGGATATCAGATTGGAGGGAGAGAGTATGGAGGAGGTGAATGTATTCAGATATTTGGGAGTGGACGTGTCAGCGGATGGGTCTATGAAAGATGAGGTGAATCATAGAATTGATGAGGGGAAAAGGGTGAGTGGTGCACTTAGGAGTCTGTGGAGACAAAGAACTTTGTCCTTGGAGGCAAAGAGGGGAATGTATGAGAGTATAGTTTTACCAACGCTCTTATATGGGTGTGAAGCATGGGTGATGAATGTTGCAGAGAGGAGAAGGCTGGAGGCAGTGGAGATGTCATGTCTGAGGGCAATGTGTGGTGTGAATATAATGCAGAGAATTCGCAGTTTGGAAGTTAGGAGGAGGTGCGGGATTACCAAAACTGTTGTCCAGAGGGCTGAGGAAGGGTTGTTGAGGTGGTTCGGACATGTGGAGAGAATGGAGCGAAACAGAATAACTTCAAGAGTGTATCAGTCTGTAGTGGAAGGAAGGCGGGGTAGGGGTCGGCCTAGGAAACGTTGGAGGGAGGGGGTAAAGGAGGTTTTGTGTGCGAGGGGCTTGGACTTCCAGCAGGCATGCGTGAGCGTGTTTGATAGGAGTGAATGGAGATGAATGGTTTTTAATACTTGACGTGCTGTTGGAGTGTGAGCAAAGTAACATTTATGAAGGGGTTCAGGGAAACCGGCAGGCCGGACTTGAGTCCTGGAGATGGGAAGTACAGTGCCTGCACTCTGAAGGAGGGGTGTTAATGTTGCAGTTTAAAAACTGTAGTGTAAAGCACCCTTCTGGCAAGACAGTGATGGAGTGAATGATGGTGAAAGTTTTTCTTTTTCGGGCCACCCTGCCTTGGTGGGAATCGGCCAGTGTGATAATAAATAATAATAATAATTCACTTCCTTCATACTCCCTCCTTCCAATATGATATCCAATCTTTCATTACCTAAATTTTTTCTTAATCTCATCACCCTACTCTTTCCTTATTCACTTACAGTTTCCTTTTACACACCCTTTTTAGTTAGTCTACCAACCTTTGCAATTTTTCTTCAGAATCTCCCAAAAGTACCATGCCATTGGGGAAAATCAAATGTGACAACCCATGGTATGGTTTGTTTGCAATCGTGTCAGGACGATTTCGTGAGTCATTTGTTTTACTGGTGGTAGCAATTTGTTAAAATTTAAATTGACCATTTAAAAGCAAATTACAGGTATTTACCTATAAGATAAAATACTTAATAAAGTTTCATTTGCCATAATTTTACCCAATTTATGTATAGTTGTGTACATCTAAGATGAAATCAAATAGAGTTCTTTGTGTATAGCTACTAATGAATAGACTTAATGATTTAGGTGAAGTATGACCATTTTATATATTATAATTCATTAAAAGGTAGGTGAAAACCCAGACTAGACATTCTGTTCACTAAAATTAAAAATAAGCAGAATTCACACTAATGTATATTGTGCCTATTTCTTTACAAATTTCTTCAAAATGTTTTATTCCTAAGAATATTTTTGTTTCATTAATTGAATAACTTTTAACAATTTTTAAATTTTGTACTTAAAAAAGAAAAAAGCATTTTCCAGATAATACACGCTAAGATCTTTACACCTGGTTTTGTAAAATAGGATGCTTATTCAAAAATTTTTTTATTTTGACAGATTTGTATTTGGGCGGGCTCCACTTATACAGCAAGTTAGCTTCCAGGCTATCACTGTAAAGTGAAACAGCCTTTTTTTTTCAATTTCAAATGCATATAAATGCCCGGGTTTTTTCTTTCTTTTTGGGTCACCCTGCCTTGGCAGGAAACAGCTGATGTGTTAAAAAAATAATAACCTGATAATATATTTATACTGTCATATATTAAATGAGCAATAGAGCTAGTTCTAATAAATAGTACATATACAGTACACACATTATCTACCAAAAAATATTTTCATCCTTAGCTTATAGTGAGTGGTGAACATGTTTACTGTAGGAAGTGTGAATAAATGAAGAATGGGTATAATTGAAAACTGCTGCATTAGTGAAACACTGTAAAGTGGAGCCCGCCTGTTTATCAGTATTCCTATTATTGTATTAGTACTTCACATATGCTAAATTAAAAGAAATTTAAGTAATATGCAATTAATGTAGCTACACTATAAACTAATACTTCTATCCAACAGTGAATACATGGAATGGAAATAAGAGCATTATAGATCATGATGTTGAAAAAGACCGTAAGGAATTAAAGAAGAGGACATCCGATGACTTATACAATGAGGAATTTGACAGTGGCAGAGTAAGTATATATAGTTATGTGTTTGTAAAATTACTGCCATTACATCAAGAAATTTTTATTATGGCATGATACTTATTCCTGCATCAGAATGACAGTCTGTAGATACACTGTACAGTATACGTATTCTCACCTCTGTCATTGATTTTATATATAATTTGAGTACAGGGAAAATATTGTAGGATTAGGAATACTGGTTCTAAATAAGAGATTCTGCTAACTAATATATACAGTAAGCATCATAAATATACATACATAAATATGATACGAATGTATCAGACAGACGTATTCCCATTAGGTAATACGTCTGTCTGATACAATGTACCATATGGTACAATGTACCATATTATACATTATACCATATGATACCATTGTACCATGATATCATTGTATGATATGGCACCATTGACCATATGGCACCATTTACCATATGGCACCATTCTACCATATGGTTCAGAACCATAGAATTTCTCTTCAGATCCACTTACATCAATCTTAGAACTATAAGTTGGGAAGAGGAGAATCAGAATTCGCCCGGGGAGTGAGAGCTTCCTTGCTGCCAGGCATGGTGAACAAAGCTACTTTGGCAGCATTCCCACAATGCCATGTGGGCGTCCAGATTTTTTCTGTAGTGCGCACACTGACCACCCATTCTCTTAGATGTAGGCCTGCCAGCCTTCTTGAGCTAAATTTGAGGCTGCTAGAATTTTGGCGTAGTTCTACGGTTTGGACCCACAACTCAAAGCCGTAGAACTACGGCATGGACCCTGACAGGGTTAAAATGTCTTTTTTTTTTTCAACAAACCGGCCGTATTCGGGGGAGATATGAGCAACTATTGGCAGAGAGGTGGGCTGGTGCAAGTATGAGTAGTGGGGGAGTTGAAGAGGGTTGGAATAGTTTTAAAAATGCAGTATTAGAATGTGGGGCAGAAGTTTGTGGTTATAGGAGGGTGGGTGCAGGAGGAAAGAGGAGTGATTGGTGGAATGATAACGTAAAGGGTGTGATAAAAGAGAAAAAGTTTGCTTATGAGAGGTTTTTTCAAAGCAGAAGTGTTATAAGAAGAGTAGAGTATATGGAGAGTAAAAGAAAGTTAAAGAGAGTGGTGAGAGAGTGCAAAAGGAGAGCAGATGATAGAGTGGGAGAGACACTGTCAAGAAATTTTAATGAAAATAAGAAAAAATTTTGGAGTGAGTTTAACAAGTTAAGAAAGCCTAGAGAACGAATGGATTTGTCAGTTAAAAACAGAGTAGGGGGAGTTAGTAGATGGGGAGATGGAGGTTTTGGGTAGATGGCAAGAATATTTTGAGGAACTTTTAAATGTCGACGAAGAAAGGGAAGCGGTAATTTCATGCACTGGCCAGGGAGGTATACCATCTTTTAGGAGTGAAGAATAGGATGTGAGTGTAGGGGAGGTGCGTGAGGCATTACGTAGAATGAAAGGGGGTAAAGCAGCTGGAACTGACGGGATCATGACAGAAATGTTAAAAGCAGGGGGGAATTTGATCGTGTTCCTCACTTTCTTTACCAAAGGGCTTGCCCTAGCTTTCCTTGGGCCCATGGTGACTTATTTAGCAGTTGCAGTCACAAAAAAACAATTTATTATTACGTATGAACCCGCGGGGTGATGGTCACGTGTTGGTAAACAATGGCACACTGAGCGTGGGAGACTGGCTTGGTGTGCGCGGTGACAGGTACCGGACGGTTGCCGAATCACAAGTCTAATCACGAAACTCAAGGCCAAATTTTGCCAAAAAGAAACTTGCCGAAAGTCGAATTTCACGAAAATCGATGCTGCCGAAACTCGAAGGTCCACTGTATTTACTCTTTTTATGCTACACAATAACTAAAATGTTGTTTATTACTATTTTTTGATATTTTATATACACATACGTACATAAGCGGTTTGTTTCTGGTCCTCATACATATTATAAGCATTGAGCATGGAAATGTCCAGAATACGGAAAAAGAGTTTTATGTACCACTTATAAATCTTGCGAACACAATCAGCAAACCCAATCTGCATGTCACATTTGTCCACTGAATGCATATTGAGGGTGTAGTTCATCACAGCTGCAAGTTTTAGAATGGGTTCATTGGTCTCTCTATTCTGCCTGCCAGTGTTTGCCATTTCGTCAGGGTGAACTGCTGGCAACAGTGTGACATCTCGTTTGTCATGCCACCAAAATGCCATGATGTCATTGGCAGCAAACGCCTGCACCTCACCTTCACAAGTGCCAGCGTCAAACCTAGGCACATGCTTACGATTTCCACGCACATCTGTCATGTTCACTCACAAAAAATCACTGAATGAGGGGCTTGTGTACCAGTTATCAGTATATAATACATGCCCCTTACCAAGATATGGTTCCATTGTTCTAACCACATCACCAGAGATGCCCAGTGACTTCCTGGTATTTTGCAATGTATTACTTCCAGTGTACACAATAATATCCAATACAAGACCACTGTAGCAGTCACAAAGCACAAACAACTTTATACCAAAGCGTTTCCTCTTGCTTGGTATATACTGCTTGAACGACAGTCTTCCTTTGAACAGAATCAAAGACTCTTCAGTAACAAACTTCCTGAAGGGATAAAAATACATATTGAATTTCTGTTTCAGATACACTAACACATTCCTAATCTTATATAACCTGTCATTTCTGTCAGGCCTGGTTTTGTCTGAGAAGTGAAGCATACGTTATAGCATAAATCAATTCACTCGTATTATATCACTGAAACCTGGGATTGCAGTCAGGCAGTCTGTTGACCAGTATGATTTAACACTGTGTTTATACACATGTGGCACAAGCATTATTGTGGCAAAGAAAAGATACATCTCAGCCACAGTTGTCTCCTTCCACTGGTGTAGGCGTGATTTTGGTGAAAGTATTGTGTTTGCCATGGTGTAATCGAAGTATCTGTTACTTTCCCTGACAATAATTTCCCTCAGGGGTTCATCAAAGAATAACTCAAAACATTCTAGTTCAGTGGCATTGTTCCCAAGTGTACAAGATGGCCGTATTCCACTTTGACTTTTATCAAAGTGATGGGGATTAGAACAAAATTTTCAGCTTCCTGCCAATTCTACTTTACTCTCGCTACTGGAACTGTTTTCAAGAGCTTGGAGTTCATATTCACTATCACTATCATCACCATTGCTCACATCTGAGTCCTGGATATGGGAAAATATGAGTTTCCTCTTTCGTTCTGGTACAACTGAACGTGAACAAGACGGCCCAGCACCAGAGGTGGAAGGTTGAGGGTCATCTGGATTTTCCTCACTATTACCGGTATTATGGTCATTAGTTTTGGTCACAACTTCATCAAAACCTTGAAACTCGTCTTCACTGGCACTTCCATCTGTATTAGAACTGTCACTGGGGAACAAAAGTGTCCCAATTCGCTGAGGAGTGAGGAGTTTCTTACTGCGAGGCATGGTGAATAAGGTGTACTAAAATGGCGTTCCCACAATGCACCACTGGGTCTCCGAAATTTTTCCTACCACGCATACTAACCACACAGACCCATTCTCTCACATCTAGGCCTACCAGCCTTTTCCCACTTGATTTGAAGGCGCTAGAATTTATGCGTACTAGTACGTCAATAACCTTGGCGCGTAAGACTTACTAGTACATCAGAAACTCTGAAAGGGTTAAAGGTGCTCATGGGGGACTTAACTGTATATGACATCCCATGTCAACTATCTGATATATTCACCGGTGATCTGAAAACCTCCAGGTGATAACTTGTAACTTAATTCGTGTGAATGAAAAGGAAACCTTAAAGGTCTTGTACATAGTTCTTCATAAATAATTGTGCACTCATAAGATACGAGAGACAAGCTAATATTTTATTGTTGATATGTTCTAAGGAACAATGTAATATAACAAAAAAAGGCACAATACCGTGACTGGAACAATATACAAATAACCCGCACATAGAAGAGAGGAGCTTATGACGACGTTTCAGTCCAACTTGGACCATTTACAAAGTCACACTAATGAAAGGAGAGTAGGAGGGAGTATATATAGGCAGGAGGTGGTAGTAGTAGTGGGTGGGTAGTAAGGAGGAGGAGTCAGTCAAATACTAAGAAAGAGGAGCACTACAAGAGAGCTAGGTGCCCACAGAGGGTGCCCACACGGTTCGCCACAAGTGGCTTCAGTCCTAATACAGAGAAAACTAAGAAAATGCGTATATATAGTGGCAGAAGGCAGGTGAAGTGTCACGTGGGTAGAGGTGGTGGTAGTAGTAATAGCAGTAGAACTAAGGTGGTGAGGTGGATGGCTACAGAGGGACCTGTTGACATCATGTAACAGGAGTTTCCAGAATGGGTAATATCCTGTTGATTAGCAATTTTGAGATACTGTAACTTCCAGACTTTTGCTTTATAGTGTTACTGACAGCAATTAGGGCAGCTTCTTTGCATTTTCTCCTTATTAAATCGTTTTCTTTAATCACTAGTTTAACCTCGCTGAATTTCATGAGGTGTCCAACATCGTCCCTATGTTGAACACATGCATTTTTACGGTCATCATTTCTGCAAGCATTTTTGTGTTCAGTGATCCTAATGTCCAGAGATCTGGCTGTTTCCCTCACATATACTTTGTCACACCCCCATATGGTATAGTGTAAATTCCTGCACTTGTGCCAGAATCATGCTTGGGTTTTTGTATCAAGTTCCTAATAGTAGTTGAAGAGCTGGTAGATATTTTAACCAGTTTTCTGTCAAGCATTTTTGAAACTTTAGTGGCAACATTGCTGACTGGTAAAACGATGTAACTTGGAGGCTTTTCTACAACTTGATTGGTGTCCTCAGTGAGGACGTGTCTAGTGTACTGAGTGAGGATGTGTCTAGTGTACTCCCTGTGGGCTAAACCAAGATGCCCTCCATTGAGCAACTTTACCAGCAGCTTAAACAGGAATTGAGGGTAGCGAAGCTCGAGATACTGCAATTGATGGTGGAAAACAGGAGGATTCGTATTAGTTCTCCTGTCGGTGAGTCCTCAGGTCAAGAAGGGAACCTGGGCAGTGGCCGGACAGCAAAAATTAAGACGAATGGAGAGGAAGAAACGATGAAGAAAAGAATGCTGTGGTAACTTGGAACTCCTTTTCTGTGCTACAAGACAAATAAGAGTCAACTACTGGGAACATCACAATGAAGAGCAACTAGGAAGACGAATGTGAATCGAACACCCATGATCTTCTAACAAAGACAATTGTTAACGACACAGTGAAGACATCCCAACGAAGAATATCTCTACTGAGAATGTCATGCACACCGCCAGTCGAGGTAAGAACATTGTTTTAGTTGGGGACAGTCAGATTAAGTTTATGGATAGGGCTTTTTGTCTTAGGGATAGAAATAGGAGGCAGAGGGTGTGTTTTCCTGGGGCTGGGATGAAGAATATTGTTAGCCATCTGGATGACATCACAAGAGGTAATGGGAGCAATCCTATTATCTGTCTCAGTGCCGGAGGCAACGGTGTTGGCAGACGTAGGAGTGAGGACCTGATTAGCAGGTATAGATCAGCAATAGACATAATTAGGAAGAAGGGTGAGAACCCAGTCATATGTGGTATTTTGCCAAGGAGAGGAGTTGGAAATGAATGGTTGTCCAGGGCAATTGGTGTCAATTGCTTGCTAGACAAATACTGTAAAGAAAATGTGGTAACTTTCATTGGCAACTGGGACGTCTTCTATGGCAGAAATGACTTTTATGCCAAGGATGGGGTTCACTTATCTAGGTCTGGGGTGGGGGCACTGGCAACTGCAGTGGAGGGAACTGTTAGGGCTTTAAACTAGGAATAGTTGTATGGGTTTTGGCAGGAAAACAGTGAAGTCCCAGTGTAGTAATATGAGTTCTAGGGGAACTAGGAATAGGCAGAATGAGGTGGATATTGGAAAGCCAGTGGCATTAGGTGATAAGGACAGTAATAGGTTTAGTGGAAAAACAGAAATAAGCAAGAAGGGTAAAGAGAAAGGAGGGTCTCTAAATATATATTATACATACTAATAATCGTAGTGCTAGGAATATGATGGATGAGTTGAGATTAGTTGCTAGTGCAGGTAACATTGATGTTTTTGCCATAACTGACACATGGTTTAATTCCAAAAGTCAGGACATGCTTGCGGAATGTCACATTCAGGGTTTTAACCCGTAAACGGTCCACATGTATACTACAGTGGACCCCCGACATTCGATATTAATCCGTTTCTGAGAGCTCATCGAATGTCGAAAATATCGAAAGTCGAATTAATTTTCCCCATAAGAAATAATGGAAATCAAATTAATCCGTGCAAGACACCCAAAAGTATGAAAAAAAAAAATTTTACCACATGAAATATTAAGTTTAATGCAATAGAATAATTACAATAACAATAGAATAATTGACACTTAACCTTTAATGAAGATCTGGTGATGATTGATGGGATGGGAGAAGGGGAGTGTGTGGATGGTGTTAGTGTTTAGAAGGGGAATCCCCTTCCATTAGGACTTGAGGTATCAAGTCTTTTTTCAGGGTTACTTCCCTTCTTCTTTTAATGCCACTAGGACCAGCTTGAGAGTCACTGGACTTCTGTCGCACAAAATATCTGTCCATAGAGGCCTGTACCTCTCGTTCCTTTATGACTTTCCTAAAGTGGTTCACAACATTGTCAGTGTAATAGTCACCAGCACGGCTTGCAATAGCTGTGTTAGGATGATTTTTCATCCATAAAGGTTTGCAGTTCAACCCACTTTGCACACATTTCCTTAATTTTTGAAGTAGGCACAATGGATTTCACAACTCGCATAGGCTTCTCAGGGTTAGCCCCAAACCCTTCAAAATCTTTCTTAATTTCCATACTAATTCTCACCCTTTTTACCACAGGGTTGGCACTAGAAGCTTTCTTGGGGCCCATGGTTACTTATTTTGCAGAAACAAGCACCAAAAACAGTGATAATATGGATAATATGGAATGTACTGAATGTATCCTTAGATGTGCGTACACTGGCTGGCTTGTAAACACTGGCACACACGGAGCAGTTCAGGCCGCACGTGGACACGTCTCGTACGAATTGTATCGAATAACGGGTTTTCAATCGAATGTTGAGGCGAAATTTTTGTGTTAAAATGCATCGAATGTCGATGCCATCGAATGTCGGGGGTCCACTGTATATACGTTTTTACCACTAGTGCCCCAAACATATATATGTTTTATTTTTCCTGCCTTCAAATTTGGCACGATTGGCCTGAGATGCCTTGTCAGCATAGAATGGGTTCTAACAGTGTGCGTGGTATTAAAAAATTCTGGGACCACTTAGTACCTTGTGGGAGCACCAGTTCAAATGAGCGCCAATAGAGCAAACAGCGCAGCAAACACCTGGAATTCACTGATGTCATGTATTAATGCTCCTATTTTAAGAGGAAAGTGATTTTGACCCTGAGTTTAGTGGCTTTGAGGTAGATGTGGCCACAAGTGGCCGAGGAAATATCAAAAAACCTTGATAATAACCTATGTGCAATATTTGTGCAACACCCTTTCAGAATGTTTTATAACCTATGCTGGCTGGCTGCCTGCCTGGCTGCCTGACTGGGTGACTGGCTGGCTAGCTGGCTGGCCGGCTGCTGGCGGCCTGGCTCTATCTTCATTTGTCTGTCTGTATCTATGTCTATCTCTGTCTCTGCCTCTATCTCTTTGTCTATTTCTGTCTGTATCTCTGTCTATCTTTGTGTCTGTCTGTCTCTGTCTATCTGTCTCTATCTCTTTCTGTCTGTCTCACAGGTACGTATAAATACAAGTATACATAGTGTAAATTACCTAGGATAACCCAAAAAATCCAGACAAAGTGCTATACTCTGCTTGAAGATGTGAGTAAATGTGATGACAACGCAGTCTTGTGGCTCTCTCTGAGACAGAGAGCTAGACGGATAGACAGACAGGAAGCTTGACAGACAAATAGACAGACATGTTTGTGTACCAGCAAAAACAAAGCAGGCCCTAATCTTTTCTTATCAAGTCTTATCACTGCACCCTTGCAAATGCTTATCAAATGTCAGCTCTCCTCCTCCTCCTCCTCCTCCTCCTCCTCCTCCTCCCTCCCTCCCTCCCTCCCTCCCTCCTTCCCTCCTTCCCTCCTTCCCTCCTCCTTCCCTCCTCCTTCCCTCCTCCTTCCCTCCTCCTTCCCTCCTCCTTCCCTCCTCCTTCCCTCCTCCTTCCCTCCTCCTTCCCTCCTCCTTCCCTCCTCCTTCCCTCCTCCTTCCCTCCTCCTTCCCTCCTCCTTCCATCCTCCTTCCCTCCTCCTTCCCTCCTCCTCCTCTTCCTCTTCCTCCAAATACTTTGTATGTATTCAAAGACAATAGTAAATGTCCAAGGCAGGTGTAAATGTCCACCTGTTAATGAGTTTGTGACAGTGTGAGTACAATTTCAGTACCTAATACTAGTGTCAGAACAAAGATTAGTTATGAAATGACAAGAACTACTATAAATTGTAATTCTCAGAACATAAAAATTATGTAAAATAATATGAAAAGTGGAAAAAAAGATATATTGGCAACACTTCTGCAAGCGGCAGCGCTCCATGTTGCTGCAAATCAAAATATTTGGGGCACTGTGGTAGTGAACGTATACATACGTTTGGACCGTTTACGGGTTAAATTGTTCCAAGTAGATAGAAGTATCGGGAAGGGGGTGGGGTGGCACTGTATGTCCGAGATCGCTTGAACTGTTGCATAAAAATGTATACTAACCCTTTGTGGGTCAAGAGGCCCCCTCCCAAACTCGTTCTCAGGGTCGAAAAATTTTCAAAAAAAAAAAATTATTTTTTTCTTATAAAATGATAGAGAATCTTTTTCCGGTCATAATGACACCAAAAGTATGAAATTTATTGGAAAACTTAGGGAATTATGCTCACGAAGTTAGCGGTCTCCAAGTTGGCGATTTCACCCACTTTGAGCCCTATTTTCGGCCAATTCCAGTGTTGCAGTTGACTAAAATCATAGCTATTTCCCTGGAACTCCATTTGTTCTAGAATCCACCATTTACCGATTTCAACTACCCAATAAAGTGGTCAGAAATTAGCAATTTGGGCAATTTCACACAAATTTCAAAAGATGCCAATTTCAAAATACACCTACCATCCGACTTACGACCGAGTTCGGTTCCGAGAAACCGGTCGTAAGTCGAAATCAAACCATACCCCCGGCCGGGATTGAACCCGCGGTCATAGAGTCTCAAAACTCCAGCCCGTCTCATTAGCCACTAGACCAGCTAGCCACATAAGATTCATCCAACTAGGTATATTTCTACACCATAGGAAGGTTAGCACAGGCACCACTGTGACCACAAATGCAAGTTTTTACAGACGAATCTCCAGCTAGCGTGGCCGTGACGAACTCTAGCTCAAGTCCCTTCACCGCCGTCGTGTCATTACGATTTCTTGAGTCATGTTGACGGCAGTGAAGGGACTTGAGCTAGAGTTCGTCACGGCCACGCTAGCTGGAGATTCGTCTGTAAAAACTTGCATTTGTGGTCACAGTGGTGCCTGTGCTAACCTTCCTATGGTGTAGAAATATACCTAGTTGGATGAATCTTATTGTGGCTAGCTGGTCTAGTGGCTAATGCGACGGGCTGGAGTTTTGAGACTATGACCGCGGGTTCAATCCCGGCCGGGGGTATGGTTTGTTTGCAATCGTGTCATTACGATTTCTTGAGTCAGTAAGTCGAAATGGTCGTAAGTCGAACTTTACTACTGAATATCAACAAAACATTTTTGTAATGACTTTATTTTATTGTTTTATTTTGGTATTTCATGTTTTATTTTACTTTTTATGTTGTTAGTACTGTATTTTATACTGTAAGGTTTAGGATAAACACTGTGTACAATACAAATAGTTGTTTATTTCCCAGAAGTTTGGCATAAAAAACACGGTCATAAGTCGAGTGGTCGTAAGTCGAGCAGGTCGTAAGTCGGATGGTAGGTGTAGGGTCCAGAATAAACAAGACAGACATTCATGGCACTAAAAATAACATTTTATCTGTTCATTAGTCACGTCTCTAGGCCCCTCTTGCATTACTTTTGCTTTCCATTTTGAATTTTTATTCCCACAGAAAATAGAAGGTTTTCTGTTACGTATACAGTGGACCCCCGAGTTTTGTGATTAATCCATTCCAGAAAGTCTGCTGAATGGCGAAACCATTTTCCCCATAAGAAATAATGGAAATAAAATTCATCTGTTCCAGACACCCAAAAATATTAATTTTATTTTTTTTATTTTTTTTTTTTTTTTTCAAATTAAATAAAGATTTACATACTGAAAACAATGAGAAATTAAGTACAGTGGTCCCTCGTTGTTCGTAATTAATCCGTTCCTGGAGCCGTTACCATAAACGAAATTTACGATTTACGAATCAATTTTCCCCATAAGAAATAATGTAAATACAATTAATCCGTTCCTGACACCCAGAAGTATTAAAACAAAAAAATTTTTAACATGAAATATACATGTAGTACATAAACAATACAATGGGAAATGATGAATGAAACATTAACAGCATAACACTTACCTTTATTGGAGATTCTTCTTAGTGTACGGGAGACTGGAGGAGGAGAGAGAGTGGATTGTTTATAGTTTGGAAGGGGAATCCCCTTCCATCAGTACCTCAGGTACCATTTGCTTTTCTGGGGTTGCTTCTCTTCTCTGTTTCTTAATGCCACTAGGACCACCTTGAGAGTCACTGGAGTCCTGTCTCACAAAATAACTGTGGAGAGAGCTGTGTTTCTGGCGTCTCTTTAACACTTCCCTAAAATGGCCCAAGACTTTTTCACTGTACATGTTGCCATATGGCTTGCAACAACCTTGTTAGGGTGATGTTTCTCCATAAAGCTTTCCATCTTACCCCACATAGTAAAAATCTCTTTAATTTCTGAAGAAGGCACCTTCTTCCATCTCTCTTCCTCCTCCTCTGCAGCAAGATTCTGAGCTGCAATGTGTTGCTCTTCCTGCTGAAGCTCTTGCAGCTCCTCAGTGGTGAGCTCTTCATTGTGGTCTTCCACCAATTCTTCCACATCCTCCAAACTCACATCCAACCCCATGGAACTTCCCAGTGCCACAATTGATTTTACAACAGACATAGGCTCATTAGGGTCAGTCCCAAATCCTTCAAAATCCCTCTTGTCGACACAATCTGGCCACAATTTTCTCCAGGCAGAGTTCAAAGTCCTGGTAGTCACTCCCTCCCAAGCCATATCTATAAGGGTTATGCAGTGGAGGATGCTGAAGTGTTCTCTCCAAAATTCCCTTAGGGTCAAGTGAGTGTCTGTGGTCACAGTCAAGCACCTGTGAAACATTGCTTTTGTGTAGAGTTTTTTAAAGTTTGCAATAACCTGCTGGTCCATGGGTTGGAGGAGAGGAGTGGTATTCGGGGGCAAGAACTTTACTGTGATGAACCCAAACTCCTCTAAAATTAGGTCATCCAAGTTTGGAGGATGAGCAGGTGCATTGTCCATTACTAGCACGCACTTGAGATCCAATTTCTTTTCCAGGAGATACTCCTTCACACTAGGGCCAAACACTTCATTGAACCACTCGACGAAAATTTCCCTCGTGACCCATGCCTTACTATTAGATTTTCAAAACACACACAATTTACTCTTCATAACATTGTTTTTCCTGAACACACTGGGATTTTCAGAATGGTACACTAGTAATGGCTTCACTTTGAAATCCCCACTAGCATTAGCGCAGAACATTAGCGTCAGCCTGTCTTTCATAGGCTTATGTCCTGGCATTGCCTTTTCCTCTTGTGTAATGAAGGTCCTCTTTGGCATTTTCTTCCAAAAGAGGCCTGTTTCGTCACAATTGAACACTTGTTCAAGTTTCAGTCCTTCAGCCTCTACTATGTACTACTGGAATTCATGCACAAATTTTTCAGCCGCCTTGTGGTCCGAACTGGCAGCTTCACCATGCCTTACCACACTGTGTATGCCAGTACGGTTCTTAAATCTCTCAAACCAGCCTTTGCTGGCCTTAAATCCTCTCACTTCACCACTATTTGCAGGCAATTTCTTTACCAAAACTTCATGCAACTGCCTAGCCTTTTCACAAATAAACGAAGTCATAAGAGTATCTCCTGCTAATTGTTTCTCATTTATCCACACCAATAATAACTTCTCAACCTCTTCCAGTACTGGTGATCTCATTTTTGTCAGCATAGTTACTCCCTTTGCAACAGCAGCGTCCTTTATTTCCTTTTTCTTGGGCGCTATGGAACATAAGGTTGTGTAGGGTTTCTCATACATCCTGGACAGTTCGGCCACACTTGTACCGCTTTCATATTGTTCAATGATGGTTTTCTTAAATTCAATCGTATTTCTCACCTTCTTTACCACAGGCTTGGCACTAGGAGCTTTCTTTGGAGCCATGGTAGCTTATTTAGTACTTGCAAGCACTAAAATAAATGGAATATTATGAAATATTTCGCTGGAGCACGCGAGGGGACCTTCGCTCACTGGTAAACAATGCCAGACTGGCTGCCGCCCTGGCCCACGCCGTGCGTACGCGTCCCGGACGAACTACGGCTCGCGAGTCAACCTATGAAAAGCGAGTCCATGTTTATACGAAAATACCCCTATGATTGGCGAATTTTACAATTGCCGGGAACTACGAAAAGCGGGGGACCACTGTACAGTGGACCCTCGACCAACGATGGCATTGTCTAACGTTAAATCCGACTAGCGATACATTTTAACTCAAAAAAATTTGCCTCGACTAGCGCTAAAAAACTCAACCAACACGATTCGTTCCGTCTGAGACACGTCCACTTGTGGCCAGTGTTTACAAGCCAGCCAGCCACCGCAGTCCCATCCAAACATACAATCGGAACATTTCATATTATCACAGCGTTTTTAGTGATCACACCTGCAAAATAAGTCACCTGGGCCCCAAGAAAGCTTCTAGTGCCAACTCTACAGCAAAAAGGGTGAGAATTACTATGGATATGAAGAAAGAGATCATTGCTAAGTAAGAAAGTGGAGTGTGCGTCTCCGAGCTGGCCAGGTTGTACACAAAACCCCAATCAACCATCGCTACTATTGTGGCCAAGTAAATGGCAATCAAGGAAGCTTTTCTTGCCAAAGGTGCAACTATGTTTTTGAAACTGAGATCGCAAGTGATAGAAGATGTTGAGAGACTGTTATTGGTGTGGATAAACGAAAAACAGATAGCAGGAGATAGCATCTCTCAAGCGATCATATGTGAAAAGGCTAGGAAGTTGCGTGAGGATTTAATTAGAAAAATGCCTGCAACTAGTGGTGATGTGAGTGAATTTAAGGCCAGCAAAGGTTGGTTTGAGAGATTTAAGAATCGTAGTGGCATACATAGTGTGATAAGGCATGGTGAGGCTGCCAGTTTGGACCAAAAAGCAGCTGAAAAATATGTGCAGGAATTCAAGAGTACATAGACAGTGAAGAATTGAAACCTGAACAAGTGTTTAATTTTGACACTGACAATGTTGTGAAACACTTTAGGAATGTGAGATACAGGCCTCTATGGACAGGTATGTTGTGCGACAGAGGTCCAGTGACTCTCAAGCTGGTCCTAGTGGCATTAAAAGAAGAAGGGAAGTAACCCCGGAAAAGGACTTAACATCTCAAGTCCTAATGGAAGGGGATTCCCCTTCTAAACACTAACACCATCCACAGCCTCCCCTCCTCCCATCCCATCAGTCATCACCAGATCTTCAATAAAGGTAAGTGTCATGTAATTGTACATGTCTTCTTCAGTTTGTGTGTATTAAAATTAATATTTCATGTGGTAAAAATTTTTTTTTCAATACTTTTGGGTGTCTTGCACGGATTAATTTGATTTCCATTATTTCTCATGGGGAAAATTAACTCGACTAACGATAATTTTGATTAACGATGAGCTCTCAGGAACGGATTAATATCGTTTGTCGAGGGTCCACTGTACATACATATATAAAATAATAGTAACATTACACTTGCCTTTACTGAAGACTTCTGAGTGGATGGAAGACGCGAGGAGGGGATAGGAGAAAGGTGTACACTATTGTTTGGAAGGAGAATCTCCTTCCATTAGGACTTCAGGTACCAAGTCCTTATCTGGAGTTGCTTCCCTTCTTTGTTTTTTAAAGACACTGGGAACAACTTGAGAGTCACTGGACCCCTGTCACACAAAATATCTGTCCAGAGAGCTCTGTTTCTGGCGTTTCTTTAAGATTTGTCTGAAGTGGGACACAACACTGTCATTGTGCATGTTGCCAGTACGGCCTGCAACAGCTATGTTAGGGTGAACTTCATCAATAAATGTTTGCACTTCAGTCCACTTTACACAAATGTCCTTGATCTTTGAAGAAGGCACCTTCCTCCATCTCTCTTCCTCCTCCTCTGCAGCAATTTCCTGAGCTGTGCTCTCTTGCTGATGCAGATGAAGCTCTTGCAGCTCTTCAGTGGTTAGCTCTTCCCTGTGGTCCTCCACCAACTCTTCCACATCCTCGCCACTCCCCTCCAACCCCAGGGACTTCCCCAATGCCACAATAGATTCCACAACTGGCATAGGCTCCTTAGGGTCAGCCCCAAACCCTTCAAAATCCCTCTCTTGTAAACATTCTGGCCACAATTTTCTCCAAGCAGAATTCAAAGTTCTGCAAGTCACTCCTTCCCAAGCCTTACCTATAAGGTTTATGCAAGTGAGGATATTGAAGTGATCTTTCCAGAACTCTCTTAGGGTCAATTCAGTGTCTGAGGTCACTTCAAAGCACTTTTGAAACACTGCTTTGGTGTACAGTTTTTTGAAGTTTGAAATGACCTGCTGGTCCATGGGCTGGATGAGAGGAATTGTATTAGGGGGCAAGAACTTCACTGTGATGAAACTAAACTCCTCCACTATTTGCTCTTCCAAGTCTGGAGGATGAGCAGGAGCATTGTCCATTACCAGGAGGCACTTGAGTGGCAATTTATTTTCCAGGAGGTATTTCTTCACACTGGGGCCAAACACTTCATTAAACCAGTCTAGGAAAATTCCCCTGGTGACCCATGCCTTATTGTTAGCCTTGCGCACCACACACAAATTACTCTTGGCGACACTGTTTTTCTTGAACACTGAGATTTTCAGAGTGATACATCTGTAAAGGCTTCACTTTGCAATTCCTGCTAGCATTACTACAAAACATAAGAGTAAGCCTATCCTTCATAGGCTTGTGTCCTGGGAGTGCCGTTTCCTCCTATGTGATGTAGGTCCTCTTTGGCATTTTCTTCCAAAAGAGGCCTGTTTTGTCACAATTAAACACTTGTTGGGGTTTGAATTCTCCAGTGTCTACGCACTCCTTAAACTCCTGTACAAACTTCTCAGCTGCTTTTTTGTCAGAACTGGCAGCCTCACCATGCCTTATCACACTGTGAATGCCACTACACTTCGTAAATCTCTCAAACCAACCTTTTCTGGCCTTAAAATCACAAGTATCACCACTCGTTGCAGGCATTTTCTTTACGAGATCGTCATGCAACTGCCTTGCCTTTTCACATATTATCGACTGCATAATACTATCTCCTGCTAACTGTTTTTGGGTAATCCACACCAACAATAACCTTTCCACTTCTTTGAGGATTTGCGATCTCTTTTTTGTCAGCATATCTACCCCTTTTGCAACAACAGCACAGTTTATTTCCTTTCCCTTCACCACGATCGAAGTGATGGTTGAATGGGGTTTGCCATACATCCTGGCAAGTTGGTTGAATGGGGTTTGCCATACATCCTGGCAAGTTGGTTGAATGGGGTTTGCCATACATCCTGGCAAGTTCTGTAACACGCACTCCACTCTCTTATTTTTCAATGATTTCCTTTTTGAATTCAATCGTGTTCCTTGCTTTCTATTCCAAAGGGCTTGCACTAGCTTTCCTTGGGCCCATGGTGACTTATTTAGCAATTGCAAGCACAAAAAACAATGGATTGTTATGAAATGTATGAACCCGCGGGGTGATGATCACGTGCTGGTAAACAATGGCACATTGAGTGTGAATGGTGTGGGAGACTGGCTTTGTGTGCGCGGTGATGGGCAGACGGGTACTGGACAGTCGCCGAATCACGAGTCCAATCACGAACCACGAGGCTAAATTTTGCCGAATAACTTGCCGAAAGTCGGATTTCACGAAAGTCGATGCCGACAAAACTCAGGGGTCCACTGTACTACTGCATCAGCGCACTTGTGAAGGAATATTAGACTCACCATTTGACGTGTATTGGACGCTTGGCTTGATTTGTTTACTCTTGAACATCGGCAAAAATCGATCATTTTTGCTACTTTGAGCTCAATTTCAAGGTACTTGTCATCGTAAAACCAATCAAAATCAACTCTAATTCTGTAATATATCTTCCATTCTGTCAAATGAGTCCAAGGAAACAAGAATACAACCATAAATACCATACAAAAATACACAAGAAAGTCACTGTTTTAAACCAGAAACACAAAGATTTTTTTTTTTTTTTCTCTCTCGTTATGTACAGCATGCTTCAGGATTTTTTTTTATACTGCACACACTGACCACACAGACCCATTCTTTCATATGTAGGCCTGCTAGCTTTCTTCCACCAGATTTGAAGGCGCTAGAATTTAGGCGTATAAGTACGTGACCGACCCTGGCTGCAATGACGTACTTGTACGTGACCGACCCTCAAAGGGTTAAGTCTAAGGTAACACATACAGAGTCAGGATAGAATTTTCAGAGGGCATGAAAAATTGATTCTAGGAGTGATATACTGTTCCCCAAACTTAGATAGGGATCAAGGGAGACTACTGTGGGAGGAAATTATTAAGGGCACAAGGTACAATAATGTAGAAATTCTAAGGGACTTTAACTTTAGTCAGATTGATTGGAATTTCTTGACTGGGATTTTAGAATCTAACGAATTCTTAGAAGTAGTTCAGGATTATTTTTTTAAGCAGTTTGTGACAGAACCTACAAGGGGAAATAACCTGCTTGACTTGCTTCTGGCAAACAAGGAAACCCTTGTTAATAATTTAGAAATTACAGAGGAACTCGGCACAAGCGACCACAAATCAATTATTTTAGCATTGAATGGAAGTATGATAGTAGGGATAATTCAGTAATGGTCCCAGATTTTCGCTTAGCAGATTACAGTGGGCTTAGAGAACACTTACCTGTGGACTGGGGTAACAAAGAGAGCTATCAGTATGATAGCTTTCTTAGCACAATACATGCTGCCCAAAGAACATTTATCCCGTATAAAGAAATTAGATCGAATAGAAATGACCCAAAATGGATGATTAACCCTTTGAGGGTCGACAGGCCCTCTCCGAAACTCGTTCTCAGGGTCGGCCAAATTTCAAAAAAAAAAAAAATTATTTTTTCTTATGAAAAAATTGTTTTTTTTTTTTTTCTAAACATTATAGGCTAAACAAAAAAATTTTAACCTCAATACTTACCGAGATATGGAGGCGTGAAATTTGCCAAAATTGAACAACATGTGGTAACATCGCCGACTGCCGTCACCTGGTATTTTTCTATTTACTTTTTTATGTACTATTTTCAATTATTTTTCAATTTTTCTTTTTCTGAGTAACTTTTATGGCCTCTGAGGCCAACATGATCAGTATTTTGTAAGTTATTTCTTTTTCAATACTACACAATAAGGATGTAAACACTTGTCATTATTTTGTTTACAAAAAATATTTACACAAACAAATGATATGAAATGTTGTTTATTACTATTTTTCTATATTTTATATACACATATACAGTCACAGGGAATGTTTCTAGAAGTTCTGCAGCCTGTGGAACTCTTTGAAACATGGTGTCATGCACAGTGGAGTTTTACACTCCTTACACATAAAACAAGTGTCTCTGTGTTGTTGTGTGCGTTTTTTTGTATGTGCACAGACGTAACACCTCTTCTGAGCCTTTTTCTTCAAAGCAGTAGCAGGCAGTTTTACCAGGAAGTGATCACCATGCTTCAGACGAGCAGGTAGTTGTTGAAAATTTGGTGGGCGGTCAATTGCAGGTGCTGTTCCTTGGTACTTGAATACTATTTGTCTGATGACAGACAAACAGAATTCGCCGTACTGTGGTTTGTTTCTGGTGCTCATCTTATACATATTATAAGCATTGAGCATGGAAATGTCCAGAAGATGGAAAAACAGTTTGATGTACCACTTATAACTCTTGCGAACACAATCAGCAAACCCAATCTGCATGTCACATTTGTCCACTGAACGCATGTTGAAGGTGTAATCAATCACAGCTGCAGGTTTTAGAATGGGTTCATTTCTCTCTTTATGCTGCCTGCCACTGTCTGCCATTTCATTAGGGTGAATTGATGACAACAGTGTGACATCTTGTTTGTCATGCCACCGAAATGCCATGATGTCATTGGCAGCAAACGCCTGCACCTCACCTCTACGAGTGCCAGCGTCAAACCTGGGCATATGTTTCCGATTTGCACGCACTGTGCCACACACATCTGTCATGTTCACTCACAAAAAATCACTGAGTGAGGGGCTTGTGTACCAGTTATCTGTATATAATATATGCCCCTTACCAAGGTATGGTTCTATCATTGTTCAAACCACATCACCTGAGATGCCCAATAACTTCCTGGTATTTTGCAGTGTATAACTTCCAGTGTACACAATAATATCCAATACCAGACCACTGTAACAATCACAAAGCACAAACAACTTTATACCAAAGCGTTTCCTCTTGCTTGGTATGTACTGCTTGAAAGAGAGTCTTCCTTTGAACAGAATCAAAGACTCGTCAATTACAAGCTTCCTGAAGGGATAAAAATGCGTACTGAATTTCTGTTTCAGATACACAAACACATTCCTAATCTTATATAACCTGTCAGTTCTGTCAGGCCTGGTTTTATCTGAGAAGTGAAGCATACGTAACATTAGCACAAATCGATTCACTGGCATTATATCACTGAAACCTGGTGTTGCAATCAGGGGGTCTGTTGACCAGTATGATTTCACTTTGTGCTTATACACATGTGGCATAAGCATTATTGTGGCAAAGAAAAGATACATCTCAGCCACAGTTGCCTCCTTCCACTGGTGTAGACGTGATTTTGGTGAAAGTAATGTGTTTGCCATGGTGTACTCGTAGTGTGTGTTGCTTTCCATGACAATACTTTTCATCAGTGGTTCATCAAAGAATAACTCGAAACATTCCAGTTCAGTGGCATTGTTCCCAAGTACACAAGATGGCCGTATTCCACTTTGGCTGTCATGAAACTGGTGGGGATTTGGAACAAAATTGACAGCTTCCTGCCAATCCCAGGTGCGGTCTGCTGGTGGGTACTGGACAATGACAGGTGGTTGTGGTTGTGGTTGTGGAGGCTGGTGTGGTGGGTGAGTGGGGGATGGTGGCCTTTGTTCTAGATCAGCTGAGGCAGCGGCGTGGGTGGCAGCATGGCCCACTGCTGGTGCCTCACCGCCGGCACCACTACTACCACGCACATTTTCCATCCCAATTGCAACAGTATCTTCGTCATTTTCACTGTCTGTTACTGTTGTACAGCCACGGGATGTACTCCAAGATACACTCCTTCCCCTTGGTATAACATATGGCACACTACCAGAGCGCATATATCGTCGTATATACTGACGCTTCACTGGGGAATATTGCACTTCACTATCACTACTGGAACTAGTTTGAAGAGCTTGTATTTCATATTCACTATCACTATCATCACCCATGCTCTCATCTGAGTCTGGGATTTGGGAAAATAGAAGTTTCCTCTTGGGTTCTGGAACAACTGAACGTGAACAAGAGGGCCCAGCACCAGAGGTGGAAGGCTGAGGGTCGTCTGGGTTTTCCTCACTATTACCGATATTATGGTCATTAGTTTCGGTCAAAACCTCACTAAAACCACGAAACTCATCTTCACTGGCACTTCCATCACTATTAGAACTGTCACTGGGGAACAAAAGTGTCCCAATTCGCCGAGGAGTGAGGACCTTCTTACCGCGAGGCATGGTGGACATTGTTTACTAAGAGGGCATTCCCACAATGCACCACTGGGTCCCAGATATTTTTTCTACTGCGCACACCGACCACGCAGACCCATTCTCTCACACCTAGGCCTACCAGCCTTTTCGCGCGAGATTTGAGGCCGCTAGAATTTATGCGTACTAGTACGTCAAAAACCCCTACGCGTAAGACGTACTAGTACGACCAAAACCCTCAAAGGGTTAATAGGCTCAAATATCTTTTAGGACACAAGGAATTTATTGGCACATCAAAAGAGGTGAGGGTCATCTTATGAATCAGTATATTGACATTAAGAGGGACTTTAAAAAGGGGATAAGAAAAGCTAAACGGGACCATGAAATTAAAGTTGCTAGGGATTCGAAAACTTACCCAAAAAGTTTTTTCCAGGTTAATAGAACAAATATTAGAGATAAGATAGGTCCCCTTAAAAATAACTCTGGGCATCTTACTGACAAGGAGAATGAAATGTGCTCTATTTTTTAATAATTATTTTCTCTCGGTTTTCACTCAGGAAGACACTAATAATATCCCAATAATTAGGTTTTTTAGTGGGCCTGAAGAAGATAAATTATGCAGTATCACAGTCACTAGAGAAATGGTTATCAAACAGATAGACCGATGGAAGCAAAATAAATCCCCGGGCCTTGATGAACTTTTTTCAAGGGTTCTTAAAGAGTGCAAAATGGAACTTTGTGAACCATTGACTAATTTTTTAGTATTTCTCTTCAAACAAGTGTAGTGTCTGATACGTGGAAGATGGCTAATGTAATTCCTATTTTTAAAGCAGGGGACAAGTTGTTACCGTCAAATTATCGCCCAATAAGCCTGACCTCAATTGTAGGCAAATTTCTATAGTCAATTATAGCTGATATGAGAAGCCATCTGGATATTCATAATTTGATTAATGATACTCAGCATTGATTCACGAGGGGCCATTCCTGCCTAACTAATTTATTGACCTTCTTCAGTAAAGCTTTCAAGGCCGTTGATCATGACAAAGAATTCGATATTGTTTATTTAGATTTTAGTAAGGCTTTTGATAGAGTACCGCACCAGAGACTGTTAAAAAAAAAAGTGGCAGCTCATGGCACTGGGGGAAAAGTACTGCCATGGATCGAGTCATGGCTCACCAATAGGAAGCAGAGAGTACAGTGAACCCTCAACCAACGATGGCATCAGTTAACGATAAAATTGGGTAACGATGTGTTTTTGCGTAAAAGTATTGGCTCCACCAACGATAAAATTGGGTAGCGATGTGTTTTTGCGTAAAAATGTTGGCTCCACCAACGACAAAAAGCTCGGGTAAGGACATTCATCCTGGACACGTCTGCCTGTCCGTCCAGCCTGAGCGCCTCAGCTGCCCTGCCTTCGGCTAGTGTGCCATCGTTTACAAGCCAGGGCAGACGGTTCCACGCATACATTCGATACATTTTGTATTCCATTGTTTTTAGTGCTTGTAACTGCTAAATAAGCTACCATGGGCCCAAAGAAAGCTTCTAGTGCCAACCCTGTGGTACAAAGGGTGAGAAATACTATCGTACCATAGTCAGCTGTTGCTGTACCACCGTCAGCTGCTGCTGTACCACCGTCAGCTGCTGCTGTACTACAGTCAGCTGCTGCTGTTGCTGCACCACTGTCAGCTGCTGCTATAGCACGGTCGGCTGCTGTTGCTGCTGCACCACGGTCAGCTGCTGCTGTACCACGGTCAGCTGCTGCTGTACCACGGTCAGCTGTTGCTGCACCACTGTCAGCTGTTGCTGCACCATCATCAGCTGCTGCTGTACCACGGTCAGCTGCTGCTGTTGCTGCACCACCATCACCTGCTGCTGCACCACCGTCAGCTGTTGCTGCACCACCATCAGCTGTTGCTGCACTACCGTCAGCCGTTGCTGCACCACCATCACCTGCTGCTGTACCACGGTCAGCTGCTGCTGCACCACCGTCAGCTGTACTACTTGAAGATGTGCAGAGAGTGTTTTTGGTGTGGCTTAACGAGAAACAATTACCGAGAAACAATTAACCCCAGAGGGTTAGCCACCCAGGATAACCCAAGAAAGTCACTGCGTCATCGAGGACTGTCTAACTTATTTCCATTGGGGTCCTTAATCTTGTCCCCCAGGATGCAACCCACACCAGTCGACTAACACCCAGGTGAACAGGAAAAAATGGCCAGCAAATGTTGGTTTGAGAGATTTAAGAATCGTAGTGGCATACACAGTGTGATAAGGCATGGCGAAGCTGAAAAATTCCAGCCCCAACAAGGGTTCAGTTGTGACGAAACAGCCCTGTTCTGGAAGAAAATGCCAATCAGGACCTACATTACTCAGGAGGAAAAGGCACTCTCAGGACACAAGCCTATGAAAGACAGACTAACTCTCATGTTTTGTTGTAATGCTAGTGGGGATCGCAAAGTGAAGCCTTTACTCATGTATCACTCTGAAAATCCCAGTGTGTTCAAGAAAAACAGTGTCTCATCACTCATCAGTATTCTTCAATAAAGGTAAATGTCATTTTATTAATGTATTTATTGTTCATGTCTTGTTGTTTTCTTTGTTGGGAAATGTATATTTCATGTAAAAAAAAAAAGAATTTTTTTAATACTTTTGATTGTCTGGAACGGATTAATTGGATTTCCATTAATTCTTATGGGGAAAATTAATTTGGCTAACGATAAATTCGGCTAAGGAAAAGCTCTCTGGAATAGATTAAAATCGTTGGTCGAGGGTCCACTGTATGCTTAATAAATGTATGAAAGAGGGGAAGATACCTAGGGATTGTCAGAGAGTATGTATAGTTCCTTTATATACAGGGAAGGGGGACAAAAGATATTGTAAAAATTATAGGGGAATAAGTTTACCGAGTATACAAGATTAAGTGTATGGTAGGGTTATTATTGAAGGAATTAGAGGTAAGACAGAGGGTAGGATTGCAGATGAGCAATGAGGCTTTAGAGTGGGTAGGGGTTGTGTAGATCAAGTGTTTACATTGAAGCATATATGTGAACAGTATTTAGATAAAGGTAGGGAAGTTTTCATTGCATTTATGGATTTAGAAAAGGCACATGATAGTGGATAGGGGAGCAATGTGGCAGATGTTGCAAGTGTATGGAATAGGTAATAAGCTACTAAATGTTGTAAAGAGTTTTTATGAGGATAGTAAGCCTCAGGTTAGGGTGTGTATGAGAGAGGGAGAATACTTCCTGGTAAAAGTAGGTCTTAGACATGGATGTGTAATGTCACCATGATTGTTTAATATGAGGTTGTAAAAGAAGTAAATGCTCGGGTGTTGGGGAGAGGGGATGGGATTAAATTTTGGGGAATCGAATACAAAGTGAAAGTTGACAGTTACAAAGGTTAGTGGA
>NC_091304.1:8067725-8115225 GCF_038502225.1 Cherax quadricarinatus | reverse complement strand
GTGGTCTCCCAACCTCGGCACTGATGACAAGAAGACGGCCAGTAACCTATGCTCGGTTTAATAGAATGAAGTTTGTTACCGAGCAGAGTTGACCAACGTTGTTGCCAACGGGTGCGAAGGTGGGTAGCTATTGCAGCAAAATAGTCTAGAAATGGAACACCTCGATAGGAAATTGGTAGGTCATATACTGCTGACCGCGCAGCAGTGTCTGCCTGTTCATTGCCCTGTACGTCGACATGACCAGGGACCCAACAAAAAACAATATCTTTATGTTTGGTAGAGATACGGCGTAGCCAAAGTTGGATACGGAGAACTAGGGGATGAGATGTATCAAATTTTCGTATAGCCTGTAGAGCACTAAGGGAGTCTGAGACTACTACAAATGATGACAAAGGCATAGATGCGATACGAATAAGTGCTGCAAGAATGGCATACAGTTCAGCAGTAAAAATGCTAGCTGAAGATAGTAAATGCCCTCGTACGACGCTGTCCGGAAACACTGCTGCGAATCCGACGCCGTCTGAAGACTTAGAGCCATCTGTGTACACAGCGGTGGCATGAGAATGAGAGTGGAAGTGATCAAGAAAAAGAGAGCGGGAAGCCACCGTAGGCAGTTGAGCTTTCGAGCAAGGGAGTGAGAAAGAACAGACCCGAACAGCTGGAACTTCCCAGGGGGGTAGGGAAAAGTGAGATGCTACATGAACATATAAAGGTGGTAACTGAAGGGAAGACAAGAGTGAAAGTAGGCGAAGAGAAAAGGGACGGAGCAAACAGGGGCGGCGAACGAATAAAGAATGTCTACTAATATCGGTGACCATTCTATAAATGGAAGGATTGTGTAGATCGTGAGAGCGTCCCTAGTAACGAAGGCCATGGGCCTCACGGCGATCAGACAAGGATGGAACATTTGCTTCTGTATAGAGGCTCTCAACAGGGGACGAGCGAAAAGCACCAAGGCACAAACGTAAGCCTTGGTGATGGATAGAGTTAAGGCTAGAGAGAGTAGCAGGAGAGGCCGCGGAATAAATCTGGTCACCATAATCGAGTTTCGATAAAACGAGGGCTGAATGTAGGCGAAGCAGAGTTCGACGATCAGCTCCCCAGGAAAGATGAGCAAGGGTTTTAAGAAGGTTTAGCCGGCTGTGACAAGTTGCCTTCAGAGAGGTAATGTGAGGTTTCCAGGTTAACCGACGGTCAAAGAGAAGGCCTAGAAACCTGACTGTATCACGTTCGGGGATACGGGAGCCATAGAGATACAAAGGATGATCGGAGATAACAGAGCGTCTAGTGAAAGTAATTTGGTGAGTTTTGGTACTTGAAAATTTAAACCCATGTGTGGTGGCCCAAGTGGAAACACGGTCGACCGCATGCTGGAGAGAAACTGCAATAAGGTGACAGTCAGCGCCTGCACAAGCAATAGCGAAGTCATCAACATAGAGTGATGACCAAATATTGGGTGGAAGAACAGAGGCCAAATCATTTATAGCAAGGAGAAAAAGTGTTGTGCTTAGAACACATCCCTGAGGGACACCTTCAGCTTGGACGAAGTCCGGGGAAAGAACATTATTGACTCGAACACGGAAATGTCTGTCAGTTAAAAAGTTCTTAAGGAAGGAAGGTAGATTGCCTCGGAGGCCTAAGGAATGGGCCTGGGCCAAAATATTATACCTCCAAGTTGTGTCATATGCCTTCTCAAGGTCAAAAAATATGGCAATAACTGAGTGATTATTCGCAAAGGCATTACGAACATACGTATCCAAGCGTAGTAAGGGGTCTATGGTAGAACGACCCTTACGAAAGCCATATTGACTAGCGGAGAGACTGTTGTGAGTCTCTAAATACCACATTAAACGTCGATTTACGAGGCGTTCCATCACTTTGCAAACTGCACTTGTAAGAGCGATGGGGCGATAGTGGGAGGCATCATGTCCTGTAGTACCCGGTTTGCGGAAAGGGAGAACAATGGCAGATTTCCACAGCTGGGGAAGAACTCCTTGTGCCCAAATAAGATTGAAGAGGTGTAAGAGGACTACAAGGGCTGACCGATGTAAATGTTGTAACATACGAATATGAATGTCATCAGGCCCAGCTGCCGATGATCGGCAAGCTGAGAGCGTTGCCTCCAGTTCTTGAAGTGTAAAAGGCACATTATACTGTTCTTCTCCGAGAGAAGAAAAGTCCAAGGGTACTAACTCTCTGGCAGACTTTGAGGAAAGAAACGAGGGGCATAGATGGAGCCCTCGGGAAATACGGACCAGATGTGTGCCAAGTTCAATGGCAACGTCGAGAGGGTTTGCTATATCAACACCAGTGACCCGTAGAACAGGAGCCGGGTCAGGAGAGTATTTACCACTCAATTTCCTCACTTTTTTCCAGACTGCACTCATAGAAGAAGCAGAGGTGATGGTGGAAACATAGTCTCGCCAACAAGTGCGTTTAGCTTCACGGATGACACGGCGAGCGATCGCACGCTTCTGCTTAAAATCAACAAGTCTCTCAGCGGTTCTATTGTACCGGTACCTGCCCCATGCAGCACGTTTCAAACGTACTGCACGAGCACAAGCAGGAGACCACCAAGGCACGCACTTCTGAGAATGCCTGCCTGAGGTGTGGGGTATAGAATGAGAAGCTGCGGTATAAACTGATGTCGAGAAGATGTGTAGGAGCTCATCAATGGAGGATGAAGAAGGAACCTCACTAAAAGCAGTGAGGTGTGAGTAAAGATCCCAATTTGCCCGATCAAATTGCCAGCGAGGGCTACGGGAAGGTGGTGAATAGGAAGGAGAAGTAAGAATGATCGGAAAATGATCGCTGTCATGTAAGTCTGGTAGAACAGACCAGGTGAAGTCTAGTGCTGTGGAGGAAGAGCAGACTGATAGATCGATTCAAGAGAGAGTATGAGTACGAGGATCAAAATGGGTGGGAGTACCCGTATTTAAAACATGGAGGGGGTGAGAGGCGAGAAAAGCCTCCAACTGAATGCCACGTGAGTCACAATGAGACCCCCCCCAGAGGAAATGGTGGGCATTAAAATCACCAAGTAACAGAAGTGGTGGTGGTAAGGATGAAACAAGAAAGGCAAAGTCTGGGATAGAAAATGCTCGAGAAGGAGAGAGATATAAAGAACATATTGTAAACCACTTATTCAAGTGGATACGGGCTGCAGTGTAATGCAGCGAGGTATGGACAAATAGTTGACAGTACGGAATATCATTGCGTAGAAGAAGGGCACTTTCATTAAAGGTCCCATCTGAGAAAGGATCCGAAGAATACAATAAATTATAGCCTGAGATAGGTTGGAAAACAGCCGAGTGTAATTTTGGTTCTTGTAAGCAAGCACCAACAGGGGAAAACCTGGAAAGCAACATCTGAAGCTCACCCCGATTACCCCTGAGGCCGCGGATATTCCACTGTAAATAGGCCATGATTGGCGATGAAGAAAATATCAGGAATCTGTAGGTAAAGGCACCTACGGACTAGAGGGGTTAGAAAAGTCAACGTGTGGTGGCATTGGAAGATGTTCAAGTAGCGAAGGAACGGAGCGTTGCGAAGAATGGGGTTGTGAAGATGGAGGAGAGGGAAGAGAAGGAACAGGAAGTGAATCAGTGTCCATTGAAGGTTTAGTCTCTGCAATATATTCTGAAATGGCTTCAAGTGTTTCTGAATTCAAAGATGTATGGGAAACCATATTGGAGATAGGAGGAGGAGGGTGAGTAAAGATTGGGACAGTAATGGACTGTACCAAAGTAGAGGGGGAGGGAAAAGTGTAAGGGACTGGAGATGAAGTGTGGGGGGGGACAGAAGAGGTAGAAACCTGGGAGGTGACAGAAGAGGGAGAAACTTGGGAGGGGACGGGGGTGGAAGGCATAGTACGAGGAGGAGGGTGAATCTCCACACTTGTAATAGAGCCAGAGAGAGGGGAAGAACTAGGTACAGAGACTGGAAAGGTAACGTGTGGAGGTGGAAGAAGGGAAGGAAGGGGCAAAGAAGATTTGAGCAATGTGGATTTTTTGGACTTCTGAGTAGAGGGGCGATTGGTATTAGGTGTCGTACGAGGTCTTGTCGATACTGGGGCTTGTGAGGAAGGACGCGAAGATGTGAGAACAGACTGAGTTGTAGTCGGGACGTCAGAGCCAAGGACAGCAAAAGGATTAGATGCCGTAATGGCTATGGGAGGGGTAACAACAGAGGAGGCTGCAGAAGATGGGACCCCAGAAGTGGGGGGATGTTTGGAAACACGAGAATAAGAAACACGGGGTAGTCTCCCTTGGAGGCGGAGATGAGTAACTGCCATAGCATAAGGGAGACCTTCTGCCTCTTTGAGGCAACGGATTTCACGTTCATTTAAGTAGACCTGGCAACGGCGGGAGTACGAAGGGTGAGCTTCATTACAATTAAGGCAAGATGGAGGTTGACTGCAAGATGTATTAGAATGGTTGTCGGCACCACAGACTGGGCATTCGGCCATAGATCTGCAATATTTCGCTGGGTGACCAAAACGCCAGCAATTTCTACATTGTTGCGGTGTAGGTATCACCTTTCGAACTTGTAACCGATGTCCCGCGACATATACAGAGGACGGGAGTTCTCGGCTGTCAAAAGTTAAACGAGCCACATTGCAAGGGTAACGTCTCCGCCCCCGGGCAGGAAGGACATAAGTGTCTACTTTGAGGATTGGGAGATCCTGGAGTTCCAGCTGTTCAAAAATGTCATTGCCACATGACTAGAAATTCTGTTGGACTATGGTATGGGGCAGAATGACAGTACCACTACAAGAATTGAGAGAAAGATGTTTTTCAATAGTGATAGGAGTAGTATCGATATTCGAAAGGAGAGAAAGATCATGAGCTTGGGTAGCATTCTGGACAGTGACGATGCGCGTACCGCTCTTGAGAGCGTGAAATGAAATATCTCTGCCAACATGACGCAGGAGCGCTTTGGCAATACTATGGTCAGAAAGGTAGGCAGAAGAAGAAGTTGGTCTTAAAGTAAAGAATTTAGTCCATTGTGTGGTCCGAAACTGAGCGTGGAGAGGGAGTGCTTGACGTGTCGGTCGTTTCCGAGTAGAATGGGAAGGTAACGACGGAGCATCATCAAGAGATTGACGTTGGCGTTTAGGAGTAGGACCGGAGTTGGTCCGGCATGAAATGGGTGGGCGATTCGAAAATTGCCGTACCGTAGAGGGAGAAGCCGGAAGCATAGTCAAAGGAGAGCGGAGTTCAGACAAATCGAAGGAGTCAGTCGAAGCCCCGGTACCTGAAGCGGGTGAGGAAACAGCACCAGCAAGAGGTACAGGGGCATCAGGAGTGTCCGAAGAGTGGTCTAAACACAAGGCAGGGTCAGAATGGGGTGCGGTATCAAGAAGGGGCCCGGGGGTAGTGGTTTCATGGACTAGGGCTGCCATGGTTAGGTTACTCCTTTGCTTTTTGTTTTTAAGAAAAAAAAAGAAAGAAGAAAAGAAAATAAAAACAAAAAAAAGTATAAAAAAAGGGGGGAGCGGGGAGGAATAGTTCCCAGGAGGAATGAAAGGGCCGGAAATCTCCCTCCGCGCCCAAGAGGACTCGACACCGCTAGTAGCGCAGATGCAGCATGGAACCCGTGCCATACCCTACCCTTCATGCCAGTAAACCAGCAATCCGGGATAGCAACCTCACATCTGCCGAGCTACCTCGGTGGACAAAAGAGAGGGCGGCCGGATATCCGCCACAAAGCATACCTCCTTCAGCCACCACCCCCGGAATCCGAAAGGTGGCTTCCAGAGATACACCCGTCGCCCAAAAGACACCCAAAGCTACTCCGGGATACCGGAGAGGGATCGGGACATCCCTAGGCAATCCAGATTCCACGGCAAACTACGCCACCGCCAAGAAACCTCAACGGAATGGGATCGACCCCGGTGTCCTTTCCCCTACCTAGGAACTAGCACGCCTGTGGGAGAAATCACGAAGGCTAAAAAGAGGAAGGGCAAAAGGGAGGGGTGAGGAGGAGGAGGAGGAATGGAAAAAGGGGAGGATGGGGAGGATGGGATAGGGGAGGGGAGAATGGGGGGTAATTAGGTTCGGTCTGAGGAAGAAGACCGACAGGGCTAATTCCTCAGACCAAGAGCCTCTTCACCACGCCAAGGAGCCCCCCTTGAAGAGGAGCCAGGCCATAGGTCAGCCTGATATACATGTTCACATGTTGCATCCTTTGCATTCCAGTGATTGCCTTCTCATACCTTATCAAACCATTTAAAGTCCAAAGGTGTCTTGCCCTATATAGTGGAAACCTACAATTATCCTCCCTTCTCTGTAAACCAGGTACCTCAGGACAAAGTCCATTTTATAGACTCAGCTCTTATCAGCACTATTTGTTAATTGTTAAATCATTTAATTAATAAATACCTCATCTAGTATGGTACTAGAGACCTAAAACACTCACCTCATCAAATTGGTATTACAAATGGTTGCTCGACCATCCCACCTTCAACTACATTTACGCTATATGTACACTCAAAACACTTTGTGGAACAACAAATTGCTGTTTTTCAATCTAGAAAAGGCTTATGACTACCTAACATTTCAACAAATTATTACAGGTAAATTGGCACTTTTCCTTGAAGATATTTTATCAGACACTTCAGTGTTTTGAATGAATAATAGCCTTAGATTTTGTGCAAGTCAAAGTCATATTGCAGGGCTGCATTCTTAGTATGAACTTATTCCAAATAGCTATTAATGATCTTGCCTCTGTTACTACAAATATCTGGTCATCTTTATGTATGTGTGAATGATAATGCCATTGCCTGTGCAGACCCGGATTGTCAACTTTTAAAGGTTACTCTACATAAAGCTAATAAGAACTTCTATGAGCCAGAAATTAATACCAGGAAAACAAGAAGATGCAGTTGGTTATTCAAATTCACTTAGGGATGGCATGGAGACTGAACAAAATCTGAGCCAGCCTTTTCTTGTCCCCAAAAACTTTGCAGAGCCTTTTCCAAAATATCTCAAATGTCAAATGTCTACAGCATCCCTTTACTGATTGTATCTAAAGTGTACACAGGACAGACAGGTAATTATCTGGACAAATGGTTCATCGAGCATAAACAAGCTATTTGATAGGTCAAGAAAACTGCCCTCTTGCAACAAAGGAAATGTTTCAGTCACACTAACAAATAGAATAAAGCTTAAATTACACACACCCCTCAAGAGAGTGTGATGTCAATGAGGGGCTCTTGTTCCAAGGAACTTTGCATCCATTCCCTTGTGGCTTAGCGCTTCTTTTTGATTATAATAATAATAATTTGCATCCATTTCTTAAATCAAACCAGAATGCTTCTCATTTCCCAAGCAGTACGTGACCCCTTACAGGTCATACAGCACCTGCCCTTTTTTTTATTATTATTATCACACTGGCCGATTCCCACCAAGGCAGGGTGGCCCGAAAAAGAAAAACTTTCACCATCATTCACTCCATCACTCTTGCCAGAAAGGTGCTTTACACTACAGTTTTTAAACTGCAACATTAACACTCCTCCTTCAGATTGCAGGCACTGTACTTCCCATCTCCAGGACTCGAAGTCCGGCCTGCCGGTTTCCCTGAACCCCTTCATAAATTTTACTTTGCTCACACTCCAACATCACGTCAAGTATTAAAAACCATTTGTCTCCATTCACTCCTATCAAACACGCTCACGCATGCCTGCTGGAAGTCCAAGCCTCTTGCACACAAAACCTCCTTTACCTCTTCCCTCCAACCTTTCCTAGGCCGACCCTAGGAAAGGTTGTATAGCTGTATAGCCCTTGTGGCTTAGTGCTTCTTTTTGATTATAATAATACAAGAGAAAAAATCATTGAATCAGATTGACACTCGAGAATATTTTTATCCCAAAGGATGGCGCTGTATAATCCTCTGGGTTTAGCGCTTCCCCTTGATTATAATAATAATAATAATATCCCAAAGGATCCCTCAAAGGAGGTTGCTTGAAGCTGGGGAGGGGCTCTTGGTCTAAGGAATTGGACCAGTTCTCCAATTCCTTGAATTGTGTTTTCCATTTTCCCAAGCACTCTATGACTTGTGGGTTAAGTGCTCCTCCACAAATGTAATAATATCTCAAAGGAGGAATGGAGACTAAATCCTATTTCCAAACTTGTAATGAATGAATGTGTGCTGACATAAAACAGATAAAGGATATATTAAGAATACAGTTGTAGAAAATGTGTATCTGTTCACAGTACCATCATGGACCGGTAGGCCTACTGCAGTGCTGCTTGCTTCTTATTGTTTTTCACCTGACTTCTTTCTCCTGTGCGTGCAGCTTCTTACATCCTGTGTACATTATGGTGAAGAGGATATTACACATGCACTCTCAGTGGTCACTATATTAGCTACACCTTTCAAATACCAGGTAGCCTTTAGAACAGCCTGAATTTTTTGTGGGATAGATTAAACAAGAGGCTAGGAACATTGCTAAGGGATCCTGGTGCACGGTGACATGATAGCACTATGCACTTGCTGCAGATTTGTTGGCTGTACATTCATGCTGCAAATCTCCCATTCCACCACATCCCAAAGGTTTACACCAAATTCTGTCCCTACTATCTGCATGTTGCAGCAGAAATAATTCATCAGACAAGATGATGTTTTTCTAATCTGTCCAGCCTGTGCCAACTGTAACCTCAGTTCCCTGTTCTTAGCTGAAAAAAAGAGTGGAACCTGGTGTGATCTACTGCTGTAGCCCATCCACTTCAAGGTTCAACGTGTTGTGCTTTCAGAGGTGCTTTTCTGTATACCATTGTGCTGCAGCACTGTATAGCCTTTGTGGCTTAGCACTTCTTTTTGATTATAATAATAATAATGTATACCATTGTAACTTGGTTATTTGAGATTGTCACTGTCCTGTCAGCTTGAACCAGTCTAGCCATTCTCCTCTGACCTCTCATTACAAGGCATTTTCGTCCACAGAAATAACACTCATTATGTGTTTGTTTTTTCACGCCATTCTCTGTAAACTCTAGAGACCTGTGTGTGTAAATCCCAGGAGTTCAATAGTTTCTGAGATATTCAAACCACCCTGTCTGGCATCAACAGTCATTCTACAGTTAAAGTCACTAAGATTACATTTCTTAACTATTTTGAATTCAAGTGTGAAAAACAACTGAACCTCTCTACTATTTCTGCACGCTTTTAGGCACTGAGGTATTGCCATATAATTGGCTGATTAGATATTTGCATTAACAACCAGTTTTACCTAATAAAGTGGCTACTGAGAGTGCAAGTGCGTGTGTGAAACAAAACTGAAAGGGGGCAGGAGAGTTTTAGTGGAGAGAAATAAATGGGATTAAGTCAGGGGTTTCCAATAGAATTTCCCCTCAAGGGAGGTTCCTTGATGCTGGTGAGGGGCTCTTGTTGTAGGGAATTGGATTTGTGCTCCAGTTCCCTGAATTGAGCCTGAATGCCTTCCACCCCTCCCCCCCCCCACAGGTGCTGTATAATCCTATGGGTTTAGCACTTCCCCATTATTAAGAAAATAATCCAAAAAAATTAGAGCAATAATGTTGAAGGATGTGATATGGCAGGAAAAGAGGGAATATAAATGTATAAATTCAAGGGTCAGATGTGAAAAGTGGGTTATAGTAAGTGTTTATGCACCTGGAGAATACAAGAGAGAGAGACTCTGGGAGATGTTGAGTGAGTGTTTGGGGAGTTTGGAACAAAGTGAAAGAGTATTTGTGGTGGAGGACCTAAAAGCTAAGGTGGGAAAAACTGTTGTGGTGGGAGCAGTAGGTAAGTTTGGGGTGCCAGGGGTAAATGATAATGGGGGCCTTTAATTGAAATTTATATATAAAGAAATTTGATAATAAATAATACATATTTTAAGAAGGAGTATACAAGATATGATATAGGGCATAATGAAAATAGTTGGATTATGTATTGATAGATAAAAGGTTGATGGGTAGACTTCATGATGTGCATGTTTATAGAGGAGCAACAGATATATCAGATCATTATTTAGTTGTAGCTACAGTTAGAGTACGAGGTAAATGGGGCAGAAGGAAAAAATGGCATCAGCAAGTAAGAGGTGAAAGTTTATGAACTAAGGGAGGCAGACAAGGGGTGAGATATAAGCAACAATTTGGAGAAAGATGGGCTAGTGAGAGTATAGGCAATGTGGGGGTTGAAGAGGTGTGGGATAGTTTTAAAAATGCAGTGTTAGAATATGGGGCAGAAGTTTGTGGATACAGGAGGGTGAGTGCAGGAGGACAGAGGAGTGTTTGGTGGGATGATGTGGTAAAGGAGGTGATAAGGGAGAAAAAAATTGCATATGAGAGGTTCTTAAAAAGGAGAAGTGATATAAGAAGGGTGGAGAGTGAGAGTGGTGAGATTGTAAAAGGAAAGCAAATGATAAAGTGGGAGAGGTAAATAAACCATGGTACAGATGGGGTGCTGTTAACAAATTTTGCCAAGAATAAGAAAAAGTTTTGGAGTAAGATAAATAGGCTGAGAAAGCCTAGGAAACAAGTGGATTTGGCAGTTAAAAATAGAATGGGGAGTTAGTTGATGGGGAGTTGGAGGTATTGGGGAGATGGAGGAAATATTCTGAGAAACTTTTAAATGCTGAAGAAGAGAGAGGAGCAGTGATTTCATGCATTGGCCAGGGAGGTACAACATCTTTTAGGAGTGCAGAGCCAGATGTGTATGTGTGGGGAAGATATGTGAGGCAGTGGATAAAATGAGAGGTAAATCAGTTGGGATTAATGGAATTATGACATAAATGTTAAAAGGAGGTGGGGATATAGTTTTGGAGTGTCTAGTACTTTTCTTCATTACATGTATGAAAGAGGGGAAGGTACCTAGGGACTGGCAGAAAGCATGTATCGTTCCTTTATATAAAGGGAAGGGGGACAAAAGAGAATGTAAAAATTATAGGGAAATAAACTTACTGAGTATACCAGGTAAAGTGTATGGTAGGGTTATTACTGAAAAATTAAGGGTAAGACAGAGAACATGGTTCCAGACAAGGAGGCTTTAGAATGGATAGGGAATGTGTAGACCAAGTGTTTACATTGAACACATAGGTGAACAGTACAGTGGAACCTTGGTTTTCATTTACCCTGGTTTTTGTCAAATTTGGTTTTCGACAACTTTTTTCGTCAAAATTTTGTCCCAGTTTTTGTTCATCACCTCGGTTTTCGTTGAGTTGACAGTGGTCTGTTGTACCGAAAGCATCCACCAGTGCCCACACAAAACATCACCTGAGTCAGTCTGGCTTTGTTTCTCGTCGGTAGGGGATAGTAGAGGGTGGTATTGATGGTGGTAGACGGCAGTAGTGATGGTGGTAGAGGGTGGTAGTGATTTTGGTAGAGGATGGTAGTGATGGTAGAGGGTGGTAGTGGTTGTGATGGTGGTAGAGGGTGGTAGTGGTACTGATTGTGGTAGAGGGTAGTAGTGGTTGTAATGGTGGTAGAGGGTGTAGTGATGGAGGTGGAGGGTGGTAAAGGGTGGTAGTGATGGTGGTAGAGGGTGGTAGTGGTTGTGATGGTGGTAGAGGGTGGTAGTGATTGTGGTAGAGGGTGGTAGTGATGGTGGTAGATATAACCTCTCCTCCCTCTTCCCTCCTCGCCGTCTTCCATACGCCAACAAGAGTCTTCAATAAAGGTAAAAGTGAAGTTAAATGTTCATTTATCCATTTCATTAATCCTTTATATTTATTTCTCATTTTTTCTGTATGTAAAACTATTGTTATTCTCTGTAAAATGTATTTTTTTTAATACTTTTGGGTGTTTGGAACAGATTAATTGGACTTACACTGAGAGTAAAAGGTAGATGGGATACAAGGAGAATAGAAGCATCAGGGAAGAGAGGTGAAGGTTTATAAACTAAAAGAGGAGGCAGTTAGGGTAAGATATAAACAGCTATTGGAAGATAGATGGGCTAATGAGAGCATAGGCAATGGGGTCGAAGAGGTATGGGGTAGGTTTAAAAATGTAGTGTTCGAGTGTTCAGCAGAAGTTTGTGGTTACAGGAAAGTGGGTGCGGGAGAGAAGAGGAGCGATTGGTGGAATGATGATGTAAAGAGAGTAGTAAGGGAGAAAAAGTTAGCATATGAGAAGTTTTTACAAAGTAGAAGTGATGCAAGGAGGGAAGAGTATATGGAGAAAAAGAGAGAGGTTAAGAGAGTGGTGAAGCAATGTAAAAAGAGAGCAAATGAGAGAGTGGGTGAGATGTTATCAACAAATTTTGTTGAAAATAAGAAAAAGTTTTGGAGTGAGATTAACAAGTTAAGAAAGCCTAGAGAACAAATGGATTTGTCAGTTAAAAATAGGAGAGGAGAGTTATTAAATGGAGAGTTACAGGTATTGGGAAGATGGAGGGAATATTTTGAGGAATTGTTAAATGTTGATGAAGATAGGGAAGCTGTGATTTCGTGTATAGGACAAGGAGGAATAACATCTTGTAGGAGTGAGGAAGAGCCAGTTGTGAGTGTGGGGGAAGTTCGTGAGGCAGTAGGTAAAATGAAAGGGGGTAAGGCAGCCAGGATTGATGGGATAAAGATAGAAATGTTAAAAGCAGGTGGGGATATAGTTTTGGAGTGGTTGGTGCAATTATTTAATAAATGTATGGAAGAGGGTAAGGTACCTAGGGATTGGCAGAGAGCATGCATAGTTCCTTTGTATAAAGGCAAAGGGGATAAAAGAGAGTGCAAAAATTATAGGGGTATAAGTCTGCTGAGGATACCTGGTAAAGTGTATGGTAGAGTTATTATTGAAAGAAATAAGAGTAAGACGGAGAATAGGATAGCAGATGAACAAGGAGGCTTTAGGAAAGGTAGGGGGTGTGTGGACCAGGTGTTTACAGTGAAACACATAAGTGAACAGTATTTAGATAAGGCTAAAGAGGTCTTTGTGGCATTTATGGATTTGGAAAAGGCGTATGACAGGGTGGATAGGGGGGCAATGTGGCAGATGTTGCAAGTGTATGGTGTAGGAGGTAGGTTACTGAAAGCAGTGAAGAGTTTTTACAAGGATAGTGAGGCTCAAGTCAGAGTATGTAGGAAAGAGGGAAATTATTTCCCAGTAAAAGTAGGCCTTAGACAAGGATGTGTGATGTCACCGTGGTTGTTTAATATATTTATAGATGGGGTTGTAAGAGAAGTAAATGCGAGGGTCTTGGCAAGAGGCGTGGAGTTAAAAGATAAAGAATCACACACAAAGTGGGAGTTGTCACAGCTGCTCTTTGCTGATGACACTGTGCTCTTGGGAGATTCTGAAGAGAAGTTGCAGAGATTGGTGGATGAATTTGGTAGGGTGTGCAAAAGAAGAAAATTAAAGGTGAATACAGGAAAGAGTAAAGTTATGAGGATAACAAAAAGATTAGGTGATGAAAGATTGGATATCAGATTGGAGGGAGAGAGTATGGAGGAGGTGAATGTATTCAGATATTTGGGAGTGGACGTGTCAGCGGATGGGTCTATGAAAGATGAGGTGAATCATAGAACTGATGAGGGGAAAAGAGTGAGTGGTGCACTTAGGAGTCTGTGGAGACAAAGAACTTTGTCCTTGGAGGCAAAGAGGGGAATGTATGAGAGTATAGTTTTACCAACGCTCTTATATGGGTGTGAAGCATGGGTGATGAATGTTGCAGCGAGGAGAAGGCTGGAGGCAGTGGAGATGTCATGTCTGAGAGCAATGTGTGGTGTGAATATAATGCAGAGAATTCGTAGTTTGGAAGTTAGGAGGAGGTGCGGGATTACGAAAACTGTTGTCCAGAGGGCTGAGGAAGGGTTGTTGAGGTGGTTCGGACATGTAGAGAGAATGGAGCGAAACAGAATGACTTCAAGAGTGTATCAGTCTGTAGTGGAAGGAAGGCGGGGTAGGGGTCGGCCTAGGAAAGGTTGGAGGGAGGGGGTAAAGGAGGTTTTGTGTGCGAGGGGCTTGGACTTCCAGCAGGCATGCGTGAGCATGTTTGATAGGAGTGAATGGAGACAAATGGTTTTTAATACTTGACGTGCTGTTGGAGTGTGAGCAAAGTAACATTTATGAAGGGGTTCAGGGAAACCGGCAGGCCGGACTTGAGTCCTGGAGATGGGAAGTACAGTGCCTGCACTCTGAAGGAGGGGTGTTAATGTTGCAGTTTAAAAACTGTAGTGTAAAGCACCCTTCTGGCAAGACAGTGATGGAGTGAATGATGGTGAAAGTTTTTCTTTTTCGGGCCACCCTGCCTTGGTGGGAATCGGCCAGTGTGATAATAAAAAAAAAAAAAAATTATTTCTTATGGGAAATATTGCTTCAGCTTTAGTCAAATTCGGATTTTGTCAGACTTTCTGGAACAAATTAATGACAAAAACCAAGGTTCCACTGTTTTTAGGTAAGGGTTAAGAGGTTTTTCTTGCATTTTTGGATTTGGAAAAGGCATATGATAGGGTAGATATGAGAGCAATGTGGCAGATGTTGCAAATGTATGGAATAAGTGTGGGTTACTGAAAGCAGTGAAGAGTTTTTATGAGGATAGTGATGCTCAGGTTAGAGCATGCAGGAGAGAGGGAGATTATTTCCCAGTAAAAGTAGGCTTTAGACAGGGATGTGTGATGTCACCATGGTTGTTCAATATTTTATAGATGGGGTAGTAAGAGAAGTGAATGCTCAGGTGTTGGCAAGAGGTGTGGGATTAAAAGACAAAGAATATAACACAAAGTGAGAGTTGTCATAGATGCTTTTTGCTGATGACACTGTGCTTTTGGGAAATTCTGAAGAGAAGTTGCAGAGGTTGGTGGAAGAGTTCGGTAGGTATGTAAATGAAGGAAATTAAAAGTGAATATAAGAAAAAGTAAGGTGATAAGGATAACAAAAATTTTGGTAATGAAAAATTGGATATCAGATTGGAGGGAGAGAGTATGGAGGAAATGAATGTATTCAGATATTTGGGAGTGGACTTCTCAGCAGACTGGTCTATGAAAGACGAGGCAAATCATAGAATTGATGAGGAAAAAAGATGAGTGGTGCACTGAGGAGTCTGTCGAGACAAAGAACATTATCCATGGTAGCAAAGAGGGGAATGTATGAACGTATAGTTATACCATCACTGTTATATGGGTGTGAAGCATGGGTGGTGAATGGTGCAACAAGGAGAAGGCTGGAGGCAGTGGAGATGTCATGTCTGAGAGCAATGTGTGGTGTAAATATAATGCAGAGAATTCATAGTTTGGAAGTTAGGAGGAGGTGCATGAGTACCAAAACTATTATCCAGAGGGCTGAGGAACAGGGCTGGATTACCGCATAGGCAAACTAGGCATTTGCCTAGGGCCCCGCGCATTTGGGGGCCCCGCAGTCCAAGGGGTTCAGGGGCTCATCCAAGACTGCGCACATGGTGCAAGTGCAAAGGGGTCCCTACCTAAAAAGTTCAAGTGTTTGGAGAGTAAAATTGATTTTTAAAAATTAATCAAAACAAAAATAAATAATGAAATAAAATAAAATAAAAATAAATAAACCTAACCATAGATGGCAACACTCAACACGCCTTTGTTTACATCAGAACAGCTGTGTTTTCCCGCTAATGGGTGAGTATGGGAGATTCCTCTCCAATTTTCTGTAGTAATTACACGTTATCTAGACTTGTACTGTGACAAATTAACTGAAGAAATGTAAGACAGCTACATACTTCGTCATTCTGGATTCACTGATTACAGAATTGGTGAAAAGAAAAGAAATCTACCAAAATCTCAATGACAAGTTTGGATTTCTGTTCAAAATTACTACTATGCCAGATGCAGAATTGAGAGAAGCTGCAATAAAGTTGCAACAACACCTTTCAGCAGATGTTCAGGGCACATTTGTTGAAGAAATAGTTCATTTTTCTTGGTATATGAATCAGATTAAAGCTCCACCTGAAAAATGTGCGCCCTCAGCTGCTTTGAAACATTTAAGAAATGCAGGTATCTCAGAAACCTTCCCTAATGCTGACATAGTGTATCGCCTTTACCTAACACTTCCAGTTACTAACTGTGAAGGAGAACGTTCATTTTCTGTTTTGAAAAGAGTGAAAAACCAGCTCCTTTCAACAATGAGCCAAGACAAATTGTGTAACCTAGCCTTGTTGACCATTGAGTCTGATCTAACAAGAAATATTGATTTTCAGAATATAATTGATGATTTTGCCAATATGAAATCCAGAAAAAAGTTTATTTAAGAAGTGCCTGTGAATATAAACAATACTTTCTTGAGTTTATATGATTTGATAGTCTTATGCATGATGCAATGATAACAATAATGGTCAGTGATTTATAAAGGGAATAATAGTGCTGTAGTGGTTATGCTGAATATAATAGGTACATGATGTCACTACTTTAATAGCCTAATCTAGTAATACTATGCTGTCTTGAGTTTATTCTCTTTAAAATGCATGATTTAACAAGATAGTTATAATGGCTGTTGGTAAATGGTTTTGGTTGTCTTGATGTACTTTCCCTATTAAATTTAATCTAAATAGCCAGAATGTATTTAATTAGACCTTAAACAGGCTCACACCGACCCCCCCCACCCCCACCGCCAAGCTGGAAGGGGTCGCTTCCATTTCCTGTAACTCAAAGGGGCCCCGCCAATCTGAATAGCCAAGGGCCCGGAGACTTCTTAATCCGGCCCTGCTGAGGAAGGGTTGTTGAGATGGTGTAGATATGTAGAGAAGATGGAACAAAATAGAATGACTTTGAGAGTGTATAAATCTGTAGTGGAGGGAAGGTGAGGTAGGGGTAGGCCTAAGAAAGGTTAGGGGGTAATGGAGATTTTGTGTGAGAAGAGCTTGGACTTCCAGGAAGCATGCGTGAGCATGATAGACAGGAGCGAATGGAGGCAAATGGTTTTTAGGACTTGACATGCTGTTGGAGTGTGAGCAAGGTAAAATTTATGAAAGGATTCGGGGAAACCAGCAGGCCGGACTTGAGTCCTGGAGATGGGAAGTACAGTGCCTGCACTCTGAAGGAGGGGTGTTAAAGTTATATATACATATATATACTATATATATATAATATATGTATATATATATATACCTGGAGAGGGCTTCGGGGGTCAACGCCCCTGCGGCCCTGTCTGAGACCAGGCCTCATGGTGGATCAGGGTCTGATCAACCAGGCTGTTACTGCTGGCTGCACACAAACTGATGTACGAACTACAGCCTGGCTGGTCAGGTACTGACTTTAGGTGCCTATCCAGTGCCTTCTTGAAGACAGCCAGGGGTCTATTGGTAATCCCCCTTAAGTATGCTGGGAGGCAGTTGAACAATCTTGGCCCCTGACACTTATTATGTTTTCTCTCAGTGTGCTTGTGGCGCCCCTGCTTTTCATTGGGGCAATGTTGCATCTCCTGCCATGTCTTTTGCTTTCATATGGGGTAATTTTCGTGTGCAAGTTTGGTACTAATCCCTCAAGGATTTTCCAAGTGTATATTATCATGTATCTCTCTCGCCTGGGTTCGAGAGAATACAGATCAAGGGCCTTCAACTGTTCCCAGTAATTTAGGTGCTTTATCATATTTATGTGTGCCGTGAAAGGTCTTTGTACACTCTCTAGGTCAGCAATTTCGCCTGCAGTGAAGGGGGCAGTTAGTGTACAGCAGAATTCGAGCCTAGAGAGAACAAGTGATCTGAAGAGAATCATCATGGTTTGTAGATGGATGGTTCAGAGAACCGACATGTTGATAAATTAGACACATGTGCAACTCTTGGGTATCTTTATTGAGGAAACGCTTCGCCACACAGTGGCTTCATCAGTCCATACGTAGGAGAAACTTGAAGAACAGGAGGAGAATGAGGTAATCAGTCCCTCAACCTTGAGTCGATGTGTTCAGTCCATCAGTCTTGAGTAGAATACGGCATATGAGTGGAGAAGCAGCTTATAAACCGTATGGCAGGAGAGGTGTAGCAGTCATAGGTGGTGTCACATTTGTTCAATGTGGAAGTAGGTCGTGCCCAAGAATTAGGCAAGCGAAGAATTCCTACTCAAGATTGATGGACTGAACACATCGACTCAAGGTTGAGGGACTGATTACCTCATTCTCCTCCTGTTCTTCAAGTTTCTCCTACGTATGGACTGATGAAGCCACTGTGTGGCGAAACGTTTCCTCAATAAAGATACCCAAGAGTTGCACATGTGTCTAATTTATCAACATGTCGGTTCTCTGAACCATCCATCTACAAACCTGTCAGACACTGCAACTTCTTGGGATCTTAATACTTAGGAATTCTTCGCTTGCCTAATTCTTGGGCACGACCTACTTCCACATTGAACAAATGTGACACCACCTGTGACTGCTACACCTCTCCTGCCATACGGTTTATAAGCTGCTTCTCCGCTCATATGCCGTATTCTACTCAAGATTGATGGACTGAACACATCGACTCAAGGTTGAGGGACTGATTACCTCATTCTCCTCCTGTTCTTCAAGTTTCTCCTACGTATGGACTGATGAAGCCACTGTGTGGCGAAACGTTTCCTCAATAAAGATACCCAAGAGTTGCACATGTGTCTAATTTATCAACATGTCGGTTCTCTGAACCATCCATCTACAAACCTGTCAGACACTGCAACTTCTTGGGATCTTAATACTTAGGAATTCTTCCCTTGCCTAATTCTTGGGCACGACCTATTTCCACATTGAACAAATGTGACACCACCTATGACTGCTACACCTCTCCTGCCATACGGTTTATAAGCTGCTTCTCCGCTCATATGCCGTATTCTACTCAAGATTGATAGACTGAACACATCGACTCAAGGTTGAGGGACTGATTACCTCATTCTCCTCCTGTTCTTCAAGTTTCTCCTACGTATGGACTGATGAAGCCACTGTGTGGCGAAACGTTTCCTCAATAAAGATACCCAAGAGTTGCACATGTGTCTAATTTATCAATCATCATGGGCTTGGTTTACCTGGAGAGGGTTTCGGGGGTCAACGCCCCCACGGCCCGGTCTGAGACCAGGCCTCATGGTGGATCAGGGTCTGATCAACCAGGCTGTTACTGCTGGCCACACGCAAGCTGACGTACGAACCACAGCCCGATTGGTCAGGTACTGACTTTATAAAGGTGCCTGTTCAGTGCCTTCTTGAAGACAGCCAGGGGTCTATTGGTAATCCCCCTTATGTATGCTGGGAGGCAATTGAACAGTCTGGGGCCCTGGACACTTATTGTGTTGTCTCTCAATGTACTAGTGGCGCCCCTGCTTTTCATCGAGGGAATGTTGCATCTCCTGCCGAGTTTTTTGCTTTCCTAGGGAGTGATTTTCGTGTACAGGTTTGGTGCCAATCCCTCCAGGACCTTCCAAGTGTATATTATCATGTATCTCTCTCGCCTGGGTTCGAGGGAATACAGATCAAGGGCTTTCAACTGTTTCCAGTAGTCAGGAGCCTTACCGTACTTATGTAAGCCATGACAGTTCTTTGTACACTCTCCAGGTCTGCAATGTCGCCAGCCTTGAAGGGGGCCGTTATTGTTTAATATGTTTATTATGCACCCCATACCCATCCTGTGGTCTGTAGTCAAAAGATTACAGAGGTACATAATGGGTCCAGGGACTGGACCCCAAAGTTATGGTAGATGAACTAGTTACAAAGGTTGTTAGGTAAGACACATATGCAACAGTTATGTATCTTTATTTCGAAACGTTTCGCCTACACAGTAGGCTTCTTCAGTCGAGTACAGAAAAGTTGATAGAAGCAGAAGAGACTTGAAGACGATGTAATCAGTCCATCACCCTTAAAGTTTTGAGGTGGTCAGTCCCTCAGTCTGGAGAAGAGCATTGTTCCAAAGTCTTCAAGTCTCTTCTGCTTCTATCAACTTTTCTGTACTCGACTGAAGAAGCCTACTGTGTAGGCGAAACGTTTCGAAATAAAGATACATAACTGTTGCATATGTGTCTTACCTAACAATCTGTCGGTATTTTATACCATTTTAATGTTCAATCTGTCAGACACTGCAACACAAGGGTATCTTGGTACAGACCTGAAATCATCTTCGACAATCTCTACTAGTGAGAACGGCTGGATTTGAGAGGGACCTGACCTCCCAACATCTGCGCTCTTAACTCCTCTAGTGACCTACGTCTCACCTCCTGGCGCTATATAAGGCTCCATCCTGTCACTTCAACTCCATATTGTTTCAGACTTTGGAACAATGCTCTTCTCCAGACTGAGGGACTGACCACCTCAAAACTTTAAGGGTGATGGACTGATTACATCGTCTTCAAGTCTCTTCTGCTTCTATCAACTTTTCTGTACTCGACTGAAGAAGCCTACTGTGTAGGCGAAACGTTTCGAAATAAAGATACATAACTGTTGCATATGTGTCTTACCTAACAACCTGTCGGTATTTTATACCATTTTAATGTTCTAGTTACAAAGGTAATGAACTCCAGGTAGATCTGGTCACAATCATGGCAAGTTACAAAGGCAATGAATCAGCCTCACTCCTATACATGGCTACAGTCATGAACAAATTACAAAGTAATGAGCCACTGATACGTCCACACCTGGTCACAGTTGCAATGAGTTATAAATACAAATATTAAGTGGGTCATACAACCACACGAGCGCGCACAGACACACACACACACACACACACACACACACACACACACACACACACACACACACACACACACACACACACACACACACACATGTAGCCACAGCCAAACCTGGGTAGCCACAGCCACTCAAGAGGGAGAGGTTTTTTAGTGCCAGGAAGGAAAAAAAAAACTGGCAGGAAATGGCAGAAATCGTACACCAAATCCAGTCATTCCTGGAGTGGAACCACAGTCGATGGCCTCCACTCCATTATTATTATTACAATCAAGGGGGAAGCGCTAAACCCGGAGGATTATACAGCGCCTGGGGGGGTATGTGGAAGGCATTCAGGCTTAATTTGGGGAACTGGAGCATAGATCCAATTCCCTAAATCAAGAGCCCCTCACCAACATCAAGGAACCTTCCTTGAGGGGCCTCCACTCCAAACCAACAGATACAGATACTAATGCCGGAAAAAAATCCCCCCCCAGTACCAACAATACCACCAGTCCGATAACATTCTTCTTTGCAAATATACAGGGTCTAAAGCCAGCAACAAACAACAAAATACCTTTCATCCGTGGACTGCTTGCAGAGACAAAGGCAATGTTCGCGGCTTTCACTGAGACCCACATAAAGGATCACTTGGACAACGAAATATGGATCCCAGGTTACAACCTATACAGATGTGACAGAGTGAACAGGCAAAAGGGGGAGTTGGCCTATACATTGCAGAGTCACTTGTTTGCACAGAACTGCTTAATGCCTCAAATGATGTAGTGGAAGTTTTAGCAGTAAAGGTCGAGAACCAAAACCTAGTCATTGTGCTAGTCTACAAGCCTCCGGATGCAACATCCCAGCAATTCCAGGAACAGCTGTTAAAAATTGACCACTGTCTGGAAAATCTTCCAGCTCCTGCACCCAACATCTTGCTCCTGGGGGATTTCAACTTAAGGCACCTGATGAACATCAAAATGTTGCCTATGTGTCTTACCTACCAACCTGTCGGTGTTGTATACCATTTTGATGTTCATCTTGTCAGACACTGCAACACATAGCATCTTGATACAGAAAACACCTTGGACAAACTTTTCAAGTGAGAATTGTTGGATCTGAGAGGGACCTGACCTTTCAGTGGTTACATTCTCACTACTACTACTACTACTCTGCACCTCTCCTTCCGACAGTATTTAAGTCTCCGCACTGTCGCTTGATCTTCAGATAGTTCCTGACTATGGAACTGAACTTCTCCAGGCCGAGGGACTGACAACCTCAAATTCTACGACTTTAAGGGTGATGGACTGATTACATCGTCTTCTCTACTGTTCCTGCCTACTTTCTGTATTCGACTGAAGAAGCCTACTGTGTAGGCGAAACGTTTCGGAATAAAGTTGCCTAACTGTTGCCTATGTGTCTTACCTACCAACCTTAAGGCACCTAAAATGGAGGAATATAGCAAATAATATTGTTGCAGTAATAACACCAGGAGGCAGCTCTGATGAAAACTCACACTCACACGAGCTTTTAAATCTGCACAAAATTCAATTTAAACCAGCAAATAATAGAGCCTACTAGACTGGAGAATACACTAGACCTCATCTTCACTAACAATGATGATCTGATAAGAAATGTCACCATATCAAAAACAATATACTCAGATCACAACATAATTGAGGTTCAGACATGTATGCGTGGAGCCCCAGACCGACAAAATGAGACTAGTCACGAGGGAGCATTCACCAAATTCAACTTCAATAACAAAAACATAAAGTGGGACCAAGTAAACCAAGTCCTAACCGATATAAGCTGGGAAGATATACTAAGCAACACAGACCCCAACTTATGCCTAGAACAGATTAACTCGGTGGCACTCGATGTATGCACAAGGCTTATTCCTCTAAGAAAAAGGAGGAGTAGATGTAAAATAGAAAGAGACAGGTGCTCCCTTTACAGGCGACGGAAAAGAATAACAGAGCGGCTAAAAGAGGTCAATATATCTGAAATGCGTAAGGAGACACTGGTCAGAGAAATAGCAAGCATCGAACTTAAGCTAAAAGAATCCTTTAGGAGTCAGGAATCGCGGGAAGAACTAAAAGCCATAAATGAAGTCGAAAGAAACCCAAAGTATTTCTTCTCCTATGCCAAATCAAAATCGAGAACAACGTACAGTATTGGGCCCCTACTTAAACAAGATGGGTCCTACACAGATGACAGCAAGGAAATGAGTGAGCTACTCAAGTCCCAATATGACTCAGTTTTTAGCAAGCCGCTAACCAGACTGAGAGTCGAAGATCAAAATGATTTTTTTATGAGAGAGCCACAAGATTTGATTAACACAAGCCTATCCGATGTTATCCTGACGCCAAATGACTTCGAACAGGCGATAAATGACAATCCCATGCACTCTGCCCCAGGGCCAGACTCATGGAACTCTGTGTTCATCAAGAACTGCAAGAAGCCCCTATCACGAGCCTTTTCCATCCTATGGAGAGGGAGCATGGACACGGGGGTCGTCCCACAGTTACTAAAAACAACAGACATAGCCCCACTCCACAAAGGGGGCAGTAAAGCAACAGCAAAGAACTACAGACCAATAGCACTAACATCCCATATCATAAAAATCTTTGAAAGGGTCCTAAGAAGCAAGATCACCACCCATCTAGAAACCCATCAGTTACACAACCCAGGGCAACATGGGTTTAGAACAGGTCGCTCCTGTCTGTCTCAACTATTGGATCACTACGACAAGGTCCTAAATACACTAGAAGACAAAAAGAATGCAGATGTAATATATACAGACTTTGCAAAAGCCTTCGACAAGTGTGACCATGGCGTAATAGCGCACAAAATGCGTGCTAAAGGAATAACAGGAAAAGTCGGTCGATGGATCTATAATTTCCTCACTAACAGAACACAGAGAGTAGTCGTCAACAGAGTAAAGTCCGAGGCAGCTACGGTGAAAAGCTCTGTTCCACAAGGCACAGTACTCGCTCCCATCTTGTTCCTCATCCTCATATCCGACATAGACAAGGATGTCAGCCACAGCACCGTGTCTTCCTTTGCAGATGACGCCCGAATCTGCATTACAGTGTCTTCCATTGCAGACACTGCAACGCTCCAGGCGGACATCAACCAAATCTTTCAGTGGGCTGCAGAAAACAATATGAAGTTCAACGATGAGAAATTTCAATTACTCAGATATGGTAAACATGAGGAAATTAAATCTTCATCAGAGTACAAAACAAATTCTGGCCACAAAATAGAGCGAAACACCAACGTCAAAGACCTGGGAGTGATTATGTCGGAGGATCTCACCTTCAAGGACCATAACATTGTATCAATCGCATCTGCTAGAAAAATGACAGGATGGATAATGAGAACCTTCAAAACTAGAGAGGCCAAGCCCATGATGACACTCTTCAGGTCACTTGTTCTACCTAGGCTGGAATATTGCTGCACACTAACAGCACCTTTCAAGGCAGGTGAAATTGCCGACCTAGAAAATGTACAGAGAACTTTCACGGCACGCATAACGGAGATAAAACACCTCAATTACTGGAAGCGCTTGAGGTTCCTAAACCTGTATTCCCTGGAACGCAGGAGGGAGAGATACACGATTATATACACCTGGAAAATCCTAGAGGGACTAGTACCGAACTTGCACACGAAAATCACTCACTACGAAAGCAAAAGACTTGGCAGACGATGCACCATCCCCCCAATGAAAAGCAGGGGTCACTAGCACGTTAAGAGACCATACAATAAGTGTCAGGGGCCCGAGACTGTTCAACTGCCTCCCAGCACACATAAGGGGGATTACCAACAGACCCCTGGCAGTCTTCAAGCTGGCACTGGACAAGCACCTAAAGTCAGTTCCTGATCAGCCGGGCTGTGGTTCGTATGTTGGTTTGCGTGCAGCCAGCAGCAACAGCCTGGTTGATCAGGCGCTGATCCACCAGGAGGCCTGGTCACAGACCGGGCCGCGGGGGCGTTGACCCCCGGAACTCTCTCCAGGTAAACTCCAGGTACAACAGGCCTAGTGTCTAATCGACATGTGCCTAGGACAAAATGGTAACTAACACACACACACACACACACACACACACACACACACACACACACACACACACACACACACCCACACACACACACACACATTAACCAAATAACTGCTGCAGCATATGGGCGCCTGGCAAACCTCAGGACAGCATTCCGACATCTTAATAAGGAATCGTTCAGGACCCTGTACACCGTGTACGTTTGGCCCATATTGGAGTATGCGGCACCAGTTTGGAACCCACACCTAGCCAAGCACGTAAAGAAACTAGAGAAAGTGCAAAGGTTTGCAACAAGACTAGTCCCAGAGCTAAGGGGTATGTCCTACGAGGAGAGGTTAAGGGAAATCAATCTGACGACACTGGAGGACAGGAGAGATAGGGGGGGGATATGATAACGACATCCAAAATACTGAGAGGAATTAACAAGGTGGACAAAGACAGGATGTTCCAGAGATGGGACACAGCAACAAGGGGACACAGTTGGAAGTTGAAGACACAGATGAATCACAGGGATGTTAGGAAATATTTCTTCAGTCACAGAGTAGTCAGGAAGTGGAATAGTTTGGGATGCGATATAGTGGAGGCAGGATCCATACATAACTTTAAGCAGAGGTATGATAAAGCTCAAGGTTCAGGGAGAGTGACCTAGTAGCGACCAGTGAAGCGGCGGGGCCTGGAGCTTGGACTCGACCCCTGCAACCTCAACTAGGTGAGTATAACTAGGTGAGTACACACACAGGAGCTTGGACTCGACCCCTGCAACCTCAACTAGATGAGTACACACACACACGTGGTAATGCTTTATTTACAGCTAGCAAAGTCAGGGTATTTCTCCAGAATGGTCTGTAATATACCACTGTGGATAAAATACTTTGCCATTTCTTGAACATTTCTGAGTGAGTTGTCTCTAAATTCATTAATTTTATCGCACTCCAGTACATAATGACGCAAGGTGTGACAATAGTCCATCTGGTAAAGTTTACATTTCGTTTGGTCTACATCTGGTGGTGGTGATTTAACCTGCCAAAGATACTTGTAACCCAGCCGGAGCCGGGCGGTAGTGACAGCCGGAGCCGGGCAGTAGTGACATCCAAGAGTCTGCTTATCTTGTTGGATGCACCATAGACATGTGGCTCCTCCTGCATGATGGAATGATGATAGATGGACTAACTTGTGTCAGTCTCCCTAAGTCTTAAGTCAATAAAGTTCAATTGAAGTTCTTTTCGTATTATTGTTCTCAAACTGCTAACTGACAACCCAAGATTGTAATCTACTCCCTCTTTGAAAGTATACAGCTTAGCCAATTTATTAGTTCTATCATGCATCTGAAGACCAATGTGAGACGGAATCCACAGCATGTGCACTCTGACTCCACTGTCCACAATCTTACCATACCTGTGTCTGGCTTCTGACACAAGCATGTGCACTCTGACTCCACTGTTCACAATCTTACTATACCTATGTCTGGCTTCTGACACAAGCATTGAAGCATGTCACAAGACTCAAGAAATCGTAATGACACGATTGCAAACAAACCATACCCCCGGCCGGGATTGAACCCGCGGTCATAGAGTCTCAAAACTCCAGCCCGTCGCGTTAGCCACTAGAAATATACCTAGTTGGATGAATCTTATTGTGGCTAGCTGGTCTAGTGGCTAATGCGACAGGCTGGAGTTTTGAGACTCTATGACTGCGGGTTCAATTCCGGCCGGGGGTATGGTTTGTTTGCAATCGTGTCATTACGATTTCTTGAGTCATGTTGACGGCAGTGAAGGGACTTGAGCTAGAGTTCGTCACGGCCACGCTAGCTGGAGATTCGTCTGTAAAAACTTGCATTTGTGGTCACAGTGGTGCCTGTGCTAACCTTCCTATGGTGTAGAAATATACCTAGTTGGATGAATCTTATTGTGGCTAGCTGGTCTAGTGGCTAACGCGACGGGCTGGAGTTTTGAGACTCTATGACCGCGGGTTCAATCCCGGCCGGGGGTATGGTTTGGTAAGCATGTCACAATTTATACTTAATGAGTTGAAAGCATTTATGGATGACAGAGAATCAGTTACAATTAAAGTGTCAACCTTAGATACATGGACGCATTTGAGTGCAAGGAGTATGGTAAACAGTTCTGTTTGAAGGGTAGAGGCCCAGTTATTGTTGCGTGCTCCAATTTCTTTATGAGAGCCATCACTCTGTATGACAACAGCAGCACTACCAGCTGCACCAGTGGACTGGTGAACAGAACCATCATCGTAGATAATTTGTGAAAGAGTGTTCTGTGTGACTAAGTTATCAATACAGCTTAAGGCATCATGTTTGGCTTCAAGACGAAGCTTTGGTTGTGATTTAAGAAGAGTTTTGGGGGGAAATGTAGGAATGGTAGTTTGGAATGGGGTAATATCCCATGGAGCAGGGAAGTGTCTCTGTTGCCTAACTTGACATAGATCATGTAGCTGGTTCATGTGGAGGTCGGTTCCAATTCTTTCGATCCATCTGGAAGGATGTTCAGTGTTGAGGAAAGTCTGGAGGGCTTCTGTGCAGGGGTTTGAATGGGATAACCTAAGCATATTAACCCCAATAAGGATATTTCTTTCAGTAACACGATCTCTAATGGCACGATACATAGTTTCTATTGGTATAAACCTTGGTAATAAATACCGACAAGTTGGTTTAGAAAGACACGTAAGCAAACACTATAACATATTTATTAGAAAACGTTTCGGTCCTGGGACCTTGATCGGTCCCAGGACCGAAACGTTTTCTAATAAATATGTTATAGTGTTTGCTTACGTGTCTTTCTAAACCATAGTTTCTATTGAAGCTCCTATATTGGAGTATCTCAGGCAAACTTATGACTAGTTTAGGATTCATTAGGTAATAGTTTTATTGCCTATTTCTATGTTTACAGTCAATTGGGTGAGTCTAAGTGTAAATTGGGGGGAATCACAGGTATCAAGAGTAGGTCTAGTTTGTTTTTTATGCGTATGATACAAGAGAATAGGTGATTTTCATGTAGTTAGCTGATGGTGGGGTGTGTCAGGGAGATAAGATGTTTTCTAACAGTTGTTTTGAAAGTGATAGTTTTGTCTGCAGTTCTTGAGTTTTCAGGTAGATTGTTCCAGATTTTAGGTCCTTTTATGTACGTTGAATTTTTGTATAGGTTTAGCCAGACACTGGGGATGTCATAGAGATTTTTGTGTCTGGTATTATGCCTATGGGTCCTGTCACAACTATCAAGAAAGTGTTTTAGTTCAGGGTTAATATTGGAATTTATGGTTCTGTAAATTTAGATTGCACAGTAGTAAGTGCGGATGCTTTGTACAGTGAGTAAGTTCAGATCTTTGAAGAGTGGGGGGGGGGGGGATGTTGCTTGGGATTGGATTGCGTGATTATTCTTATTGCCGCTTTTTGTTGGGTTATTGACTTTAGGTGTGTTTCTGCTTCATCTCTGAAGTATTACCAAAAATCCTGCTCAAAACAGTAAACCCTGCCATCATATAATCTCTGCTACACAACACACAACAGAGGAGGAACACTGAAACAGACCTTCTCAGATTCAACCACCAACAGAAATATTTATCTAACCTATTTTTATGCTACCCAAGTAATAGCTTTCATAACCTTTTACTCATGTGCAAGTTGATTGTTCTACCATATTGTATTACTGCTCTACAACTTATATTACACCTCACCCTAAGCCTATATATGCCCTCTGTGGGTGTGAGTTCGACCTGACTAGCTTGTGCTGCTGGGTCTGGTGCAGTGCTCCATCCTTGAGTGGAGGTGACCAGAATGGGTGGGTCATTGGGCTTATCCGGTGGTGCATTGGTCTAATCCGGGGGGGGGGATATGGACCTGCTCTGCATGGGTCAGTAGGCCTGTTGCAGTGTTCCTTCTTTCTTATGTTCTTATGTTCTTATGCTTGGAATATTAAGTTCTTTCCGCATATTTAAAATTTTGGCAGTATTCCAGTACGAAGGCATCCTAGGATGATCCTCATTGCTTCGTTTTGCAGTTTTTCCAGCCCTCCAAGCTTCCAGTCAGACACGAGTGCAAGTAGTGGCGCCGCATAATCAACCAATGATCTAATATAAGCAAGATACATCATTTTCACAGTTTTAACATTAGCACCATACCTGGGGTGAAACCCAGCCACAACTCTAAGTGCCCTCAGCCTTTCTTTGTATTGGCGACAAAGTCTCGTTACAACAGGTCCAAGTAGTAGAACCTCAAAGCCTTGATACCTATATCTGCTTACATATTCTCGATCTGACGAACTGTGCCTCTCTGTCGAGGAGGACGCCTGTTGAGTATGTTACTGTACAGCAGTATTCCAGCCTATAGAGCACAAGCGATTTGAAGAGAATCATCATGGGCTTGGCGTCCCTAGTTTTGAAGGTTCTCATTATCCATCCAATCATTTTCCTAGCGGATGAGGTAGATACATTGTTGTGGTCTTTGAAGGCGAGATCCTCTGACATTATCACTCCCAGATCCTTCACATTACTTTTCCGCTCTACTGTATGGTTAGAATTTGTCGTATACCTGGAGTTTACCTGGAGAGAGTTCCGGGGGTCAACGCCCCCGCGGCCCGGTCTGTGACCAGGCCTCCTGGTGGATCAGAGCCTGATCAACCAGGCTGTTGCTGCTGGCTGCACGCAAACCAACGTACGAGCCACAGCCCGGCTGATCCGGAACTGACTTTAGGTGCTTGTCCAGTGCCAGCTTGAAGACTGCCAGGGGTCTGTTGGTAATCCCCCTTATGTGTGCTGGGAGGCAGTTGAACAGTCTCGGGCCCCTGACACTTATTGTATGGTCTCTTAACGTGCTAGTAACACCCCTGCTTTTCATTGGGGGGATGGTGCATCGTCTGCCAAGTCTTTTGCTTTCGTAGTGAGTGATTTTCGTGATTTTCGTGACACATTTTTAATTTCTTCAAGTTTCCCATATCTGAGTATTTGAAATTTCTCCTATTTGAACTTCATATTGTTTTGAGTGGCCCATTCGAAGATTTGGTTGATGTCCGCTTTGAGTCTCGCGGTGTCTTCGATGGAGGTCACTGCCATGGTAATCCGGGTGTCATCCACAAAGGAGCGAGTACTGGGCCTTGTGGAACAAAGCTTTTTACCGTGTAATTGATGAGTATCTAGGTGCTTGGCGATCTTGCTTCTTAGAACACTTTAATAGATTTTTATGATATGGGATGTTAGTGCTATCGGTCTGTAGTTCTTTGCAATTGCTTTACTGCCACCTTTGTGGAGTGGGACTATGTCTGTTTTTACTGTGTGTGGGATGACCCCTGTGTCCATGCTCCCTCTCCATAAAATGCTGAAGGCACGCGATAGGGGGTTCTTGCAATTCTTGATGAACACGGAGTTCCTTGAGTCTGGGACTGGGGCAGAGTGCATGGGCATGTCATTAATTGCCTCTTCAAAGTCTTATGGAGTTAGAATAACATCTGAGATTTTTGAGATGACCAAATTTTGGGTTTCGTTCATAAACAATTCATTTGGATTGTCGACCCTTAGTCTGGGCAGTGGCTCGCTGAACACTGAGTCATATTGGGACTTTAGTATCTCATTTCTTGGCTATCATCTGTGTATGTCCCATCCCGCCTAAGCAGGGGCCCAATACTGGATGTTGTTTTTCCCTTAGATTTAGCATAAGAGAAGACGTATTTTGGGTTTTTTCAATTTCCTTTATGGCTTTTAGTTCTTCCTGTGATTCTTGTCTCCTATAAGATTCCTTCAGCTTAAGTTCGATATTTGCAATTTCATTGACTAGGCCTCCCTTCGTATTTCAGATTTATTGGCCCCATTCAGCAGCTCTGTGACTCTTCACCTTCGTCTGTATAGGGAACATCTCTCTCTTTCTAGTTTACATCTTCCCTTTCTTTCTTAATGGAATGTGTCTTGAGCAGATCTCAAGAACCACAGAATTCATTTTTTCAAGGCAGATGTTTGGGTCCGTGTTATTTAGGATATCTTCCCAGCTTGTTTCATTTAACAGTTCGTGTGTGTGAATTTTCATCTGAGCTGCCTCCCGCGGTGATCTCTGCTAAAACAGTGTTTGCTATAAGAAAGAAGGAACACTGCAACAGGCCTACTGACCCAAGCGGAGCAGGTTCATGTCCCCCCCCCAGATTAGACCAATGACCCACCCCCTGGATTATCCCAATGACCCACCCAGTCTGGTCATCCCCAGACCCAGCAGCACAGCTAGTCAGGTCCAACTCACACCCACCCACACCTACTCATGTATTTATCTAACCTATTTTTAAAACTACACAACGTTTTAGCCTCAATAACTGTACTCGGGAGCTTGTTCCACTCATCCACAACTCTATTACCAAACCAGTACTTTCCTTTATCCTTCCTGAATCCGAATTTTTCCAACTTGAAACCATTGCTGCGAGTCCTGTCTTTGCTGGAAATTTTCAGCACACTATTTACATCCCCTTTATTTATTCCTGTTTTCCATTTATACACCTCGATCATATCCCCCCTAATTCTACGCCTTTCGAGAGAGTGCAGATTCAGGGCCTTCAATCTATCCTCATAGGGAAGATTTCTGATACATGGGATCATCTTTGTTATCCTCCTTTGTACGTTTTCGAGAGCATTTATATCCAGTCTGTAATACGGTGACCAGAACTGAGCAGCATAGTCTAAATGAGGCCTAACCAAGGATATATAGAGTTGAAGAACAACCTGAGGACTTCTATTATTTATACTTCTAGATATGAAACCAAGAATTCTGTTAGCTTTATTGTGAACACTAATGCACTGTTGTCTTGGTTTTAGGTTACTGCTAACCAGAACTTCTAAATCCTTTTCGCAATCGGTAGTATTAAGATCTACATTATTTAGTTTATATGTGGCATGGTTATTTAACTGTCCAATATTTAGAACTTTGCATTTGTCAATATTAAACTGCATCTGCCACTTCTCCGACCATTGCGTCAGTCTATTCAAATCGTCCTGGAGTGCTCTAATGTCCTCATTAGAATGAATTGGATGGCCTATTTTGGTGTCACCAGCAAATTTGCTTATGTCGCTATTTATTCCCTCGTCTATGTCGTTTATGTAAATTGTGAACAACAACGGGCCCAACAGAAACTGTAAGGCTGGAGGTGATGTCCTGGTAGTCAGTAAATGTGGGGCTGATAGTGCTGTCCTGGGAGACAGTAATGGTGAAGCTGGAGGTGCTGTCCTGGGAGACAGTAATGGTGAAGCTGGAGGTGCTGTCCTGGGAGACAGTAATGGTGAAGCTGGAGATTTTGTCCAGGTAGTCGGGAATTATACGCAGGAAGGAATACATATAAATGACCTCATAGGGGACAGGAGCCGTAGTGGGGAAACAAATGTAGTCAAAGATAAGATAAAACCAATATTGCAAACTAGAAATACCACAGGAAATAGCAAACAAGAGGACTCCACTAGCAATAGTGAGGATATATTACCAAAATCAACTGGTGGGAGCTCCATTGTTGGTGCTAGGGAGGATAGGAATAAGACAAGGAAACATGCACCAACAGGGAATACAGTCACAGAAACCCAAGGCAAATGGAAACCAAGCATGTGCACATACTATGCACTTGGTATCTGCAGACATGGGAAATCTGGAAAAACAGATAGGACGTGCAACTATGACCACCCTAAAAAATGCCGTGCCCATATGACAACAGAAAAATGCAAACTCCCTTCCTGTAAGCTTATTCACCCTGAAATGTGTACCTCTTCAGTACAGGAAAGACTGTGCTATAACTTAAATTGCCAGGCACACCATCTAAAGGGGACAAAAATATACAAAACATCCAGGCCATGGGAAAACCTGGGTAGCCACAGCCACTCAAGAGGGAGAGGTTTTTTAGTGCCAGGAAGGAAAAAAAAAACTGGCAGGAAATGGCAGAAATCGTACACCAAATCCGGTCATTCCTGGAGTGGAACCACAGTCGATGGCCTCCACTCCAAACCAACAGATACAGATACTAATGCCGGAAAAAAAATCCCCCCCCCCCCAGTACCAACAATACCACCAGTCCGATGACATTCTTCTTTGCAAATATACAGGGTCTAAAGCCAGCAACAAACAACAAAATACCTTTCATCCGTGGACTGCTTGCAGAGGCAAAGGCAATGTTTGCGGCTTTCACTGAGACCCACATAAAGGATCACTTGGACAACGAAATATGGGTCCCAGGTTACAACCTATACAGATGTGACAGAGTGAACAGGCAAAAGGGGGGGATTGGCCTGTACATTGCAGAGTCACTTGTTTGCACAGAACTGCTTAATGCCTCAAATGATGTAGTGGAAGTTTTAGCAGTAAAGGTCGAAAACCAAAACCTAGTCATTGTGGTAGTCTACAAGCCTCCGGATGCAACATCCCAGCAATTCCAGGAACAGCTGTTAAAAATTGACCACTGTCTGGAAAATCTTCCAGCTCCTGCACCCAACATCTTGCTCCTGGGGGATTTCAACTTAAGGCACCTAAAATGGAGGAATACAGCAAATAATATTGCTGCAGTAAAAACACCAGGAGGCAGCTCTGATGAAAACTCACACTCACACGAGCTTTTAAATCTCTGTACAAAATTCAATTTAAACCAGCAAATAATACAGCCTACTAGACTGGAGAATATACTAGACCTCATCTTCACTAACAATGATGATCTGATAAGAAATGTCACCATATCAAAAACAATATACTCGGATCACAACATAATTGAGGTTCAGACATGTATGCGTGGAGCCCCAGACCGACATAATGAGATTAGTCACGAGGGAGCATTCACCAAATTCAACTTCAATAACAAAAACATAAAGTGGGGCCAAGTAAACCAAGTCCTAACCGATATAAGCTGGGAAGATATACTAAGCAACACAGACCCCAACTTATGCCTAGAACAGATTAACTTGGTGGCACTCGATGTATGCACAAGGCTTATTCCTCTAAGAAAAAGGAGGAGTAGATGTAAAATAGAAACAGACAGGCGCTCCCTTTACAGGCGACGGAAAAGAATAACAGAGCGGCTAAAAGAGGTCAATATATCTGAAATAAGTAGGGAGACACTGGTCAGAGAAATAGCAAGCATCGAACTTAAGCTAAAGGAATCTTATAGAAGTCAGGAATTGCGGGAAGAACTAAAAGCCATAAATGAAATCGAAAGAAACCCAAAGTATTTCTTCTCCTATGCCAAACCAAAGTCAAGAACAACGTCCAGTATTGGGCCCCTACTTAAACAAGATGGGTCCTACACAGATGACAGCAAGGAAATGAGTGAGCTACTCAAGTCCCAATATGACTCAGTTTTTAGCAAGCCGCTAACCAGACTGAGAGTCGAAGATCAAAATGAATTTTTTATGAGAGAGCCACAGAATTTGGTTAACACAAGCCTATCCGATGTTATCCTGACGCCAAATGACTTCGAACAGGCGATAAATGACATGCCCATGCACTCTGCCCCAGGGCCAGACTCATGGAACTCCGTGTTCATCAAGAACTGCAAGAAGCCCCTATCACGAGCCTTTTCCATCCTATGGAGAGGGAGCATGGACACGGGGGTCGTCCCACAGTTACTAAAAACAACAGACATAGCCCCACTCCACAAAGGGGGCAGTAAAGCAACAGCAAAGAACTACAGACCGATAGCACTAACATCCCATATCATAAAAATCTTTGAAAGGGTCCTAAGAAGCAAGATCACCACCCATCTAGAAACCCATCAGTTACACAACCCAGGGCAACATGGGTTTAGAACAGGTCGCTCCTGTCTGTCTCAACTATTGGATCACTACAACAAGGTCCTAGATGAACTAGAAGACAAAAAGAATGCAGATGTAATATATACAGACTTTGCAAAAGCCTTCGACAAGTGTGACCATGGTGTAATAGCGCACAAAATGCGTGCTAAAGGAATAACAGGAAAAGTCGGTCGATGGATCTATAATTTCCTCACTAACAGAACACAGAGAGTAGTCATCAACAGAGTAAAGTCCGAGGCAGCTACGGTGAAAAGCTCTGTTCCACAAGGCACAGTACTCGCTCCCATCTTGTTCCTCATCCTCATATCCGACATAGACAAGGATGTCAGCCACAGCACCGTGTCTTCCTTTGCAGATGACACCCGAATCTACATGACAGTGTCTTCCATTGCAGACACTGCAAGGCTCCAGGCGGACATCAACCAAATCTTTCAGTGGGCTGCAGAAAACAATATGAAGTTCAACGATGAGAAATTTCAATTACTCAGATATGGTAAACACGAGGAAATTAAATCTTCATCAGAGTACAAAACAAATTCTGGCCACAAAATAGAGCGAAACACCAACGTCAAAGACCTGGGAGTGATCATGTCGGAGGATCTCACCTTCAAGGACCATAACATTGTATCAATTGCATCTGCTAGAAAAATGACAGGATGGATAATGAGAACCTTCAAAACTAGGGAGGCCAAGCCCATGATGACACTCTTCAGGTCACTTGTTCTATCTAGGCTGGAATATTGCTGCACACTAACAGCACCTTTCAAGGCAGGTGAAATTGCTGACCTAGAAAATGTACAGAGAACCTTCACGGCGCGCATAACGGAGATAAAACACCTCAATTACTGAGAGCGCTTGAGGTTCCTAAACCTGTATTCCCTGGAATGCAGGCGGGAGAGATACATGATTATATACACCTGAAAAATCCTAGAGGGACTAGTACCGAACTTGCACACGAAAATCACTCACTACGAAAGCAAAAGACTTGGCAGACGATGCAACATCCCCCCAATGAAAAGCAGGGGTGTCACTAGCACGTTAAGAGACCATACAATAAGTGTCAGGGGCCCGAGACTGTTCAACTGCCTCCCAGCATACATAAGGGGAATTACCAACAGACCCCTGGCAGTCTTCAAGCTGGCACTGGACAAGCACCTAAAGTCGGTTCCTGACCAGCCGGGCTGTGGCTCGTACGTTGGTTTGCGTGCAGCCAGCAGCAACAGCCTGGTTGATCAGGCTCTGATCCACCAGTAGGCCTGGTCACAGACCGGGCCGCGGGGGCGTTGACCCCCAGAACTCTCTCCAGGTAAACTCCAGGTAAACACTGACCCCTGAGGAACACCGCTTGTGACATGCCCCCATTCTGATTTCTCCCCATTTATGCAAACTCTCTGCTGTCTATTTGTCAGCCATGCCTCTACCCAGGAAAAAAATTCTCCTCCTATTCCATGTGCCCTAAGTTTCCTCAATAGCCTCTGGTGTGGAACTCTATCGAAAGCCTTACTGAAGTCCATATACACAATATCATATTCATTACCATGATCTACCTCCTCAAACACCTTAGTGAAAAAAGTTAGTAAATTCGTAAGACAGGAACGCCCCTTTGTAAAACCGTGTTGATAATCATTAATCAATCTGTGCCTGTCAAGATGGCTACGAATTGCTTCGGCAATTATTGATTCCATAAATTTTCCCACTATGGAGGTAAGGCTTATTGATCTATAGTTCGAAGCCAAGGACCTGTCACCTGCCTTGTAAATAGGTATTACATTTGCTATTTTCCATTTATCAGGCACTATGCCAGTTTGTAGTGATATTTTAAAAAGATTAGCCAAAGGTATGCTAAGTTCCTCTTTACATTCCTTTAACACCCTTGCAAACAGTTCATCAGGACCTGGGGATTTGTTAGGTTTTAGTTTCTCTATTTGTCTGAGGACCACGTCACTAGTTACCGCAATCGTACATAGTTTATTATCATCCTGTTCTACGTAATCTATTATTTCAGGAATATCGCTTGTATTTTCCTGGGTGAAAACTGAGAGGAAGTAGGTATTTAGAATTTCACACATCCTTATCACTGTCAGTGATCTGACCAGAGTTACTCTTAAGTGGGCCAATCTTGTCCCTAATCTTACTTCTGTATATCTGAAAGAACCCTTTTGGGTTAGTCTTTGAATCCCTTGCGACCTTAGCCTCATAATCTCTTTTTGTTTTTCTTATTCCTTTCTTTATTTCTCTCTTTAATTGAATATATTGATTTCTTAACTGCCCATCCCCTCTTTTGATACGTCTATATATGCCTCTCTTTTGACCAATGAGATGTTTTAATCTATTGTTCATCCATTTGGGATCAATTTTGTTAGATCTAATTTCCCTACTCGGAACAAAAGTTGTCTGGGCAGCTAGAACTATACTCTGAAAAACGTCATATTGGCAACCAAGATCACCTACCTGACCCATGGTCAGGACATCCCAATTTAGCCCACCCAAGTAATTTTTCAGTCCCATGAAGTCGTCCAAGCGAAAATCTGGGACAGAGATTTGATTGCAGTTATCTGGGTAATTCCATGATATATTGAAACTAAGTGATTTGTGATCACTTTCCCCAAGCTCATCATTAACCTCAAGATTATTAATTAGTGAATCTTTGTTGGCAAGAACCAAGTCAAGCAGATTGTTTCCTCTGGTTGGTTCTGTCACAACCTGTTCTAAAAAGAAATCCTGAACCGTATCAAGAAAGTCACTAGACTCAAGATTTCCTGTCATATTGTTCCAATCAATTTGTCTAAAGTTAAAATCTCCCATTATCACAACATTTTCATATCTAGATGCCTTATGAATTTCGTCCCATAACAGCTTACTGCACTCCCTATCAAGGTTTGGGGGCCTATAAATTACACCCAAAATTAATTTGTCACGACCCTCGGGAAACTGAAGCCAAACCGATTCTGTGTTCGATGTTTCTAATCTTATATCATGTCTAAGACAACAATTTAAATTTTCTCTGACATACATAGCCACACCACCACCCTTCCTGTTGACTCTATCAGTGTGGAATAGTTTATAACCCTGTATGTTGCATTCAGAAGGCATTTCTCTATTTTTCAGGTTGAACCAGGTCTCTGTTATACCAATAATATCTATATTACCTACACTTGCAAGTAATTTTAGCTCATCTATCTTATTTCTTAGGCTCCTACTATTTGTATAGTAAACCTTAAGGGAGCTAGTCACTCGTTGCCCTCTACTATCTCTCTTTGTTTGTTGATCAATTGATTTGCCATTACTAGCAACTTCATTTTGAATATTGTCTTTTAAACATATCCCTGAGGTATCCCGGTAATAACTGCTGTTTTTAACCCTAATGCTGCAGCCTGATTGTTTCCCACAAACACTCATACCTCTATAATCTATCAGTTTAAATTCCTAGACAAGTCATCAACTACCCTCTCAATTGAATTGGCTAATGCAACCACTCCATCTCCAGAGAGATGAACCCCATCCCTTGCATACATATCACGTTTGCCAAAGAAAAGGTCCCAGTTATCAATGAATGGGATTGCAAGTTCCTTGCAGTACCTGTCTAGCCAGCGATTTATACCAATTGCCCTAGACATCCATTCATTGCCCACTCCCTTTCTAGGCAAGATGCTACATATGACTGGGATCCCTCCCTTAGACCTAACTACTTCTATGGCTGACCTGTACTTATCCAGCAGCTCCTCTCTCCTGCCCTTCCCAATGTCATTACCCCCAGCACTAAGACAGATAATGGGCTTGTTCCCATTACCTGCCATAATATTATCCAACCTGCTGACTATGTCGCCAACACCAGCTCCAGGAAGACACACTCTCTGTCTGACCTTTCTGTCTCTGTTACAAAATGCACGGTCCATATATCTTACCTGAGAATCGCCTACTATTAAAATATTCTTACCTTGATTAGCAGTGGAATCAGTGGTACCTTCAACCTCACTAACCACTGAAGTACACTCGTCTTGGAGAACAGATAATCGATTTCCTACCTTCACATCTTCTCTATTAACTCTCCTCATCATCTTCCTTCTTCTTGAACTGTGAACCACTTGCCACTTAAAGCGGCTGTCACTATCACTGCTGGTGACCATTCCTTCCTTACCAGCTAAATCCTTCTCACACTCGCTCCCAAACTCATCTATGCGAAGCTTCAGCTTCCTATTTTCCTCCTGAAGAAGTAGAATCTCCTTCTTCAACACATGAACCTGGGATTCTAAAGCACTACAACAAGCCATGGTATGGGTAACAGCCCACGCTAACTCCCAAGAGCTTAGTGGTATGACCGCACTTGACCACTGACCTCAGGTGTCTCAAGTTGAAATCTCCTAGTAGTAAGATCTTTGGGGCAGGAGTCGGGAGATTTTCCAGACAGTGGTCAATTTTCTCAAGCTGCTGCTGGAACTGCTGGGAAGTTGCATCTGGAGGCTTGTATACTACCACAATGACAAGGTTTTGGTTTTCAATCTTTACCATCAAAACTTCAACTACATCATTTGAGTGTTTAGTAGTTCTGCACAACCCTCCCTTGTTGCCTGTTTAGTCTGTCGCATTGGAATACGTTATAAGCTGGGATCCATATTTCATTGTCATAATGATCCTTTATGTGGGTCTCTGTGAATGCTGCAAACACTGCATTTGACTCTGTGAGCAGTCCTTTGATGTAAGGAATTTTGTTTTTTGTCGGCTTTAGAACCTGTATATTTGCAAAGACAAATGTCGTTGCATCGATGGAATTTAGGGGGTTTTTATTTGCTGGCTCTGATATCTGTTGTTCTGGAGTAGAGGCCAATGTCTGTGCCTCTGCTCCAAAAGTGTTTTCAATTGGTGTAGGATTATTGTCATTTCTTGCCAGTCTTTTTTTCCCTCCTGGCCCTAAAAAAACCTCTGTCCCTGGAGAGGTTGTGGCTCCCCTCTTTTGTTTCTCATAGTCTGGCTGGTCTGGTGTCTCTAGTTTTGAAGGTTCTCATTATCCATCCTATTATTTTTCTAGCAGATGTGGTAGATATATTGTTATGGTCTTTGAAGGCGAGATCCTCTGATATTATCACTCCCATGTCCTTTACATTACTTTTTCGCTCAATTGTAAGGTTAGAATTTGTTGTGTACAATGATACAATTTTACTTTCCTCAAGCCCTACTTGTGGTTGCAGGGGTCAATTCACAGCTCTTGGCCTATTGGATCACACCTGAATGTCCCACATTTCCCAGGCGCTACATTATCCCTACAAGTTTAATGCTTCCTCATGATTAAACTTAAATCTAAACTTTTAAAGTGTTGTATTTTGTGATATTGGTCTCTGAGTTAACTAGCAAATGCCTCATCCGATTGACTTTAAACTTTCAAACTAGGTGTATTCTTAGTGAAAGAATCTAATTAGTTTTGAAGAAATTGGGATACAAGTTTCCATGCGATAACTTGTGGCATCTTCTGACTGGCTTCGGATCTTCAGTGGTGATATTTCACTCCATTAGTCACTATTTCTACGTTCACTGAGGCAGATGGGCTCACGGAATACAAAACCCACACACTGTTCCCTCTCCCCCCACCCCCCACATCACAAACCCCACCCCTACAGCAGCTCCCCATGGACACTCTTCCCTCACCCCCCATCACAAACCTCACCCACACTGCACACCCTCATAGGCCCCCTCCAGGGCTCCCGCTCCCCCAACCCCACTATTTTCCCAGGACCACCGTGATAGATAAGTTGAAGGTGTGGTACACGAACGCAGATGGATTATTAAGTAAATACGATGAGTGGCATGAAAGAATAAATGAGAAGTTCTCAGACATCAGAGCAGTCACAGAAATTAAACTTACTGAGACAATAACAGACGCAGTCTTCCCACCGGGATGTCAGATCCTGAGGAAAGACAGAAGGAGCAGAGGGGAAGGAGTTTTGAGGAAACAGAAAGCGTGGGCGAGATTGGGGAAAGGGACTACATAGTAGCTACAATTCAGTCTGGGAAACATAAGGTAGTCATTGCAGTGATGTATAACCCACCACAGAACTGCAGGAGGCCAAGAGAGGAATATGAAAAGAACAACAGAGCAATGGTGGACACATTGGCTGAGGTGGCCCGAAGAGCTAAATCGTGCAGAGCAAAGTTACTGGCTATGGGTGAGTTCAACCATAAGGAAATTGACTGGGAAAACCTGGAGCCTCACGGGGGTCCTGACACATGGAGAGCCAAGATGATGGAGGTGGTACTGGAAAACCTCATGTATCAACACGTCAGGGACACTACTAGAGAGAGAGGGGAGGATGAACCAGCAAGACTGGACATGGTGTTCACCCTGAGCAGTTCCGACATTGGGGACATCACATTTGAGAGGCCCCTTGGAGCTAGCGATCACGTGGTTCTGAGTTTTGATTACATAGTAGAGCTGCAAGCGGAGAGGGTAGCAGGAGTCGAGTGGGAAAAGCCAAACTATAAAAGGGGGGACTACACAGGTATGAGGAACTTCCTGCCGGAGGTTCAGTGGGACAGAGAGCTGGTAGGAAAGTCAGTGAACTAAATGATGGAATATGTAACAACAAAATGTAAGGAGGCAGAGGAAAGGTCTGTTCCCAAGGGCAACAGAATCAATGGGAAGACCAAAGTGAGTCCTTGGTTTACCCAAAGGTGTAGGGAGGCAAAAAACTAAGTACAATAGAGAATGGAAGAGGTACAGAAGGCAAAGGACCCAGGAAAATAAGGAGGTCAGTCGAAGAGCCAGAAATGAGTATGCACAGATAAGGAGGGAGGCCCAGTGACAGTATGAAAACGACATAGCATCAAAAGTCAAGTCTGACCCGAAACTGCTGTATAGCCACATTAGGAGAAAGACAAGAGTTAAAGACCAGGTGATCAGGCTGAGGAAAGAAGGTGGGGAGCTCACACAAAACGATCAAGAGGTATGTGAGGAGCTCAACAAGAGATTTAAGGAAGTATTCACTGTGGATACAGGAAGGACGCTGGGAAGACAGGACAGAGAGGGACGCCAACAGGGAATACACCAACAAGTGCTGGATGACATACACACAACTGAGGAGGAGGAGGTGAAGAAGCTGCTAAGTGACCTTGATATCTCAAAGGTAATGGGACCGGACAACATCTCCCCATGGGTCCTTAGAGAGGGAGCAGAAATGCTGTATGTCCCATTAACCACAATCTTCAACACATTCCTTGAAACTGGACTATTACCTGAGGTATGGAAGACGGCAAATGTAGTTCCCATTTTTAAAGAAGGAGACAGAAAAGAGGCGCTAAACTACAGACCAGTGTCACTGACGTGTATAGTATGCAAAGTCATGGAGAAGATTATCAGGAGGAGAGTGGTAGAGCACCTGGAACAGAACAAAAGTATAAATGACAACCAGCACGGTTTCATGGAAGGCAAATCCTGTGTCACAAACCTTCTGGAGTTTTACGATAAAGTAACAGAAGTAAGAGACGAGAGAGAGGGGTGGGTTGATTGCATCTTCTTGGACTGCAAGAAGGCCTTCGACACAGTTCCTCACAAGAGATTAGTGCAGAAACTAGATGACCAGGCGTGGATAACGGGAAGGGCACTTCAATGGATCAGAGAATACCTGAGAGGGAGGCAACAACGAGTCATGGTGCGTGATGAGGTATCACAGTGGGCACCTGTGACGAGCGGGGTCCCACAGGGGTCGGTGCTAGGACCAGTGCCAATTTTGGTATACGTGAATGACATGATGGAAGGGATAGACTCAGAGATGTCCCTGTTTGCAGATGATGTGAAGTTAATGAGGAGAATTAAATCAGATGAGGATCAGGCAGACCTTCAAAGAGACCTGGACAGGCTGGACACGTGGTCCAGCAACTGGCTTCTCGAATTCAACCCTGCCAAATGCAAAGTCATGAAGATTGGAGAAGGGCAAAGAAGACAGCAAACAGAGTATAGGCTAGGTGGCCAACGACTGCAAACCTCGCTCAAGGAGAAAGATCTTGGCGTGATTATAACACCGAACACGTCTCCGGAAGCACACATCAACCAGATAACTGCTGCAGCATATGGGCGCCTGGCAAACCTGAGATTAGCATTCCGATACCTAAGTAAGGAATTTTTCAAGATACTGTACACCGTGTACGTCAGACCCATAATGGAGTATGGAACACCAGTTTGGAACCCGCACCGGATCAAGCACGTTAAGAAATTAGAGAAAGTGCAAAGGTTTGCGACAAGGTTAGTTCCAGAGCTAAGGGGAATGTCCTATGAAGAAAGGTTGAGGGAAATCGGCCTGACGACACTGGAGGACAGGAGGGATAGGGGAGACATGATAACGACATACAAAATACTGTGTAGAATAGACAAGGTGGACAGGGACAAGATGTTCCAGAGAGGGGACACAGAAGCAAGGGGTCACTCTTGGAAGTTGAAGACTCAGATGAGTCACAGGGATGTTAGGAAGCAGGTTTTCAGTTACAGAGTGGTCAGGAAGTGGAACAGTCTGTCGAGCGATGTAGTGCAGGCAGGTACCATACATAACTTTAAGACGAGGTATGATATAGCTCATGGAGCAGGGAGAGAGAGGACCTAGTAGCGTTCAGTGAAGAGGCGAGGCCAGGAGCTGAGTCTCGACCCCTGCAACTACAATTAGGTGAGTACAGGGATACCTTCTTCCGTTCCCCACCCTTCATGGAAGGCTTCCTATTGATGCTGAAGGATTTTTAATTCATCATTTTCGTTGTATCAAATCTGATAACCTCTAATACCCCAGGTGCTGTATGACTCGTATGGGTTTAGCGCTTCCCCGTGTACATAAATAATTTCGTTCCCAGGAATCAGAGCTGCCCGTCCCTTCCCTTGGATCTAACCTAATTATCCCATATTCCTTTCACTTCAGGCGCTGCATGATCCTTATGGGTTTAGCGTTTCTTCATGAATATAATTTTTAGGTATGCCGTGACTCTGTTGGTAGCGCACTCAGCTCACATACTGAGTGTCCGGGGTTCGATCCCCGGTACGAGTGAAAACGTTGGGCATGTTTCCTTACACCTGCTGCCTCTGTTCACCTAGCAGTAAGTAGGTAGTAGATACCCGGGTGTTAACTGACTAGTGTGGGTCCCATTATGCTTTGAATGAGCTGAAGTTGGATAGCAGCTCCTAGCCTGTAAAACTGATATTTGTGTAAAATAAATGATTCCCCAGTTAAAGTTATCCAAATTAATCAACATATGACCCATTCAGCCTCCGGTTTAAAGTATCCAATAAAGCCATATTATCTAGCTCTACGCCGCCTTCGTAACTGACCCATCCGGAAATGCGTAACAAATAGCTGAGCAGATAGTGTAAAGAACAGCGAAAATAGCACCAGGAAAGGAGAGCGAGCCCGCATAATACGCCAAAGTCTTTGCGGGAGCCACTTACTCTCATTCCCATTCCATCTATTGCTATTAGGGATATTATTTTTACTTTTTACAATACTTTTCTTGATCATTCAATGCATGTGTAGGCATCAGAAAATAAGCTTTATTTTAACAAATAAACGTGCGAAACAAAGAGTGTTGACAACTAACCTTACATAGAGGAAGAATTATAAAAAACAATAGGCAGCAACTGAGATAGACTCCAGGAGAGATGTGGAGGTTGAGTTTAGTTGAGAGTCGGGTCCCAAGACGGTAGGCAGGACTATCGTATCCCAGTCAGCGACTCACGCTCTGAGAATACTTGACTATCGTGTCTCTATTGTGTTGTCCTGAGCTTTATTGGTGATAATAAATTCAGTGAATCTCGTTATTTTATGCAGTTTAATATACTATTCACTCAGTGATTTATTTAAGCATCACATTTTACCTTCTGCGACATTGAATATTCTTCATTAAATCCATTACTTTGTGTATCAAAAGGCCTATTCAGATAAATCCTAATTGAGAAGAAATAAATCATGTGTGAATTACTATCAATCAAGCATCGTAGAGCAAGTGGGGTTGAGGCGTCACTAGCAGTGATGTGCGCCAGGAAGTGAAGAATTGAGACAATGAGGGGGACAACTCCTACACCGCCTCTGACACCACAGCAACACTTGAAGGAGCCATGACATCCCTTTTATCATGTACGAGTGACACTTTGCTAACTCTGGGAAATGATAATGACGTAGTGATATTAAAGATTTATATGGGTTCCTAATCATTATAGATATTGACCATAACTTTTAAGTAGTGGTGGTAAAGCTTTCAGACAGATCACAACTCCAAGGTCTGACAGCACTCAATGAAACATTAAAGACTTAAAAAGTCACCGACAAGACTTGAATAATCTTTGACAATAATAATTCCAAAAAATCGAAGGATCTTTGACAACACTAATAGCAGCCAAAGGATCAAAGGAGTTGGAATAACACTCGAATGAGCTCATAAAAAACGTCGAGGTGCTTGTACAGCTTATAAAAGGAGTTTCGATTACGAACATTTACAGAATCACGAGTGTGATCACTAAGACCGAAAGCCATCACTATTAATCCAAAAGACCAGATTTCAGCAGTCCGTCAAAATGATTCTCAGCAAAGATCTTCAGGAGATTTTAGAAGGTGAGATGAATTTAGTAATTCTTAGTTTTTGTGTCAATGTTCAAGTTGTATAATATGCCGGCCATGTTCTGGCTAGGATGTTACCACAGTTCTAGAAAAAAAAACCAACTCAGTGTGTCTGAAAATATGTTGTGCAGTTATTCAAATATTAAAACTAATGAATTATCTTAATTTTTAATACATCACAGAACGTTTTTTTTATGTACAGGTAAAAGTGTCCATGTAGCAAATTTTTAAAAAGCAATTATATTTAATGTAGTTATAAACAGTAAAATAGTGAATTTTGATCATTTGACAGCCCCCTTCCTTCACCTCTCTCTCTCTCAAACACTTGTGGCGCTGTAATCAAGTTAGCTTCCCACGAACCTTCATGGAGATCAATTTGTGAAATGTCAACAGTAAGTGCCTGGTTATGAGTCATAACTGGGGAAGATATAATGCAGCACATAGACTTGTAAACATAATTTTCATATCAAGTATCACTCGCTTTAAAGACAATTATTTGTTCTACCGTAAGGTTTATGTAAAATGACATATGTGTATGTTACTATTATTATTACATTAATGGGGATTAAACCCATATAGATCATACAGTGCATAGGGAATGGGAGCCATTCAAGTTGACGCCAAGGAAAGAGAGGACAGGTCTAATTCCTTGGATTAAGAGCCACTCACTGGTATCACGAAACCGTGCTTGAGGGAACATACATGTATTTTATATGTCGTTATCATATCCCCCTGTCTCTCCTGTCCTCCAGTGTCCTCAGGTCGATTTCCCTAAACCTCTCCTCGTAGGACATACCTATTAGCTCCGGGACTAGTCTTGTTGCAAACCTCTGCACTTTCTCTAGTTTCTTTACGTGCTTGGCTAGGTGTGGATTTCAAACAGGTGCTGCATACTCATATATATATATATATATATATATATATATATATATATATATATATATATATATATATATATATATATATATATATATATATATTATTTTGCATCAAAACTAACACAGCAAACTAAAGAAACCTTGCTAAAATTTTCGTGCTATAAAATATCCTCAGTCTAGACTATCAATTTTGGAGCTGTTTCCGTTTCTGCCCCACATAAGTTACTCCTCCTTAGCTGATTTTATTTAATTCTGAATAATATAATTGAGATTAATGTCATTCGTCACTTTATGAAAATATAACTATTACTAGCTATATATTTCCATAGGCCTGTTGTAGGAAAGTTTGGACACGGACTTTTCTTACTCTTATTTCTAACTCACCGTACTATATTAATACATCCATGTTGAAAGGCACAAATTGGCTTGAGGATGTAGGCTGTAGGTATGGAAATATTTTTAAGAGACAAGAATAAATTAGAGACAACAAGCACGGCGCCGAGCCTTGTGCCTGCACGCAGGAATAATTCTCAGTCACAAGGTCTGTCTAGGACTCGAGATCTGCATCCTGTTTTCATTTAATTCATCCCTCTTTAATATATTGTTATATGTCCTTACCAGCTGCTAGTCCTCGTAACACAGTGGATTTGCAGGAAACAACTTATTAATCCACTATTTTCGAAGTATAAACATGTGTATTATGTAATCTAGCTGTACCTATTAATGAATAATTATTTTAAGAAGTGGGGTGTTAGGAAACGAAAATTCTTAGCAATAAGACCTTAAAATTCTCACAGGAAGTCTTTATTCTTTCTCGGAAGATATCTTCATAATATCAATATCGATACTACTCTCGCCGCCCCCTGTGTCTCCCCCTCTCAACCTCACCTCCAAATAATTTCCAGTGGTAGTAGCACTTAGTAAGCACTCCTACTTCACAATTACGATTACCTGTCTTTTAAGTAAGCAAAAACCAAACATTGAAAAAATTACCACTGCATTCAACATTATTTCTTCATATACTTACTAAAAAGTAAATTTCAAAAGAAAAATTACCACTTTATTTAACATTATTTATTCCCGTGTCTCTTCAAAACATTCCCAGTTCTGAGAAAATTTTATTATAGTGACATCAAATTTATGTATCAAAATATATCAATTAAAGAGGTTACAGTAAGGCACGGGGGTCGTCCCACAGTTACTAAAAACAACAGACATAGCCCCACTCCACAAAGGGGGCAGTAAAGCAACAGCAAAGAACTACAGACCAATAGCACTAACATCCCATATCATAAAAATCTTTGAAAGGGTCCTAAGAAGCAAGATCACCACGCATCTAGAAACCCATCAGTTACACAACCCAGGGCAACATGGGTTTAGAACAGGTCGCTCCTGTCTGTCTCAACTATTGGACCACTACGACAAGGTCCTAAATGCACTAGAAGACAAAAAGAATGCAGATGTAATATATACAGACCTTGCAAAAGCCTTCGACAAGTGTGACCATGGCGTAATAGCGCACAAAATGCGTGCTAAAGGAATAACAGGAAAAGTCGGTCGATGGATCTATAATTTCCTCACTAACAGAACACAGAGAGTAGTCGTCAACAGAGTAAAGTCCGAGGCAGCTACGGTGAAAAGCTCTGTTCCACAAGGCACAGTACTCGCTCCCATCTTGTTCCTCATCC